>NW_026975658.1:300000-600000 GCF_030014295.1 Loxodonta africana | reverse complement strand
CAGATACCTGTGTCTCCAACAATCACCCCTCCCCATCTAAGACTATAGGACTTGATGACCTACAATTGATGACCAACTATCTAGACACCTGAGCTGAATCTATACAAGAAAAGTGAATGGACTCCTAGGCTCATATACCTGGTTGCTCTAGCCATCTGGTGACAGGACGTTAAATCTTGAAAGTTGCAAATGATCAAGCTCACCTACTCAAGCAGCCTATTTGGGCATATCAAAACAAAACAAAGCAAAAAGCTAGGATACAGTAGGCAAAAGTAAAATTATAAAATAAAATAACTTATAGATGGCTCAGAGACAGCAGTCAATATCAAATCACATAAAGAAGCAGACCATGATCACTTCAACAATCTCTCAAAACAAAGAATCAAGGAATCTTCCACATGAAGGTGTCTTCCTGGAATTACCAGAGGTAGAATACAAAAGGTTAATATACAGAACTTTCAAGAGATCAGGGAGATCAGGCAAAATGCAGAACAAGCCAAAGAACACAGATAAATTAGATGAAGAAATTAAAAAGGCTACTCAAGAACATAAAGAAAAATTTAATAGGCTGCAACAATTCATAGAAAGAAAGCAATCAGGAATTCAGAAGATTGACAATAAAATTACAGAATTAGACAACTCAGTGGACAGAGGAACAGTATTGAGGAAATGGAAAGCAGAATTGGTGAGATTGAAGATAAATAACGTGGCACCAATATATTTGAAGAAAAATCAGATAAAATTATTTTAAAAAACATGAAGAAATCCTAAGAATCATGTGGGACTCTATCAAGAGAAATAACCTAAGAGTGATTGAAGTATCAGATTAGGGAGGGTTAACAGAAAAAACAGAATTGTTGAAGATTTGTTGGCAGAAAATTTCCTTGATACCGTGAAAGATGAGCAGCAGATATCTATTCAAAATGCTCATTGAACCCCACATAAGGTAGATCTCAAAAGAAAGTCACCCAGACATATTATAAACAAACTTGCCAAAACCAAAGACAAAGAGAGAATTTTAAGAGCAGCTAGGAATAAACAAAAAGTCGCCTACAAAAGAGACTCAATAAGAATAAGCTCAGACTACTCGAGAGAAACCATGCAGGGAAGAAGGCAATGTGATGAGTTATATAAAGTGAAGAAGGAAAAGAATTGCCAGCCAAGAATCATATACACAGCAAAACTGTCTCTCAAATATGAAGGTGAAATTAGGACATTTCCAGATAAACAGAAGATTAGGGAATTTGTAAAAAAAAAAAAAACCTACAAGAAATACTAAAGAGGGTTTTCTGGTTAGAAAATCAACAATATCAGATATCAACCCAAGACTAGAATGCAGGACAGAGCAACCAGATATCAACCCAGGTAGGGAAATCACAAAAATAAATCAAGATAAAAAATGCTCAGAACAGGGAAACAGTGATGTTATTAGGTAAAGGACGACAATACTAAAATAATAAAGAGGGACTGAAAAATGTAGTCATAGATCTTTCATATAGAGAGATAGTCAAGGGGTAGAGAGAAATAAAAGTGAGATTTAAACTTAGAAAAATAATGGCAAATATTAAGGTAACCAAAAAGGAGACTAACAATCCTACACATCAAAATAAAATACAAGAAAAAGGTAACAACTCAGAAAAAAAAAAATCAACAATGAATAAGAGGAAAAGACCATATACAAAGAAAAACTACTCAGTACAAAAAATTAAGCAGAAAAAAGAAACTCGACAACATAGAAAAAAAGATATCAAAATGACAGCACAAAACTCATAACTACCAGAATTACACTGACTGTAAGTGGACTAAATGCACAAATAGAGACAGAGAGTGAAAGAATGGATTAAAAAACACGATCCATCTATATACTGCCTACAAGAGACACTCCTTAAAGACACAAACAAACTAAAACTCAAAGGATGGAAAAAATATATATCAAGGAAAAAAGAATCAAAAAGAGCAAGAGTGGCAATATTAATTTCTTGCAAAATAGACTTTAAAGTTAAATTCACCGAAAAGGATAAGGAAGGACACTATATAATGATTAAACAGAGAATATACCAGGAGGATATCACCATATTAAATATTCACACACCCAATGACAGTGCTTCAAGATACATAAAACAAACTCTAACAGCATTGTAAAGTGAGATAGACAGCTCCACAACAATATTAGGTAACTTCAACATACCACTTTGGTGACGAACAGAACATTCAGAAAGAAGCTCAGTAAAGACATGGAAGATCTAAATGCCACAATCAACCAACCTGACTTCACATACATATACAGAGCACTCCACCCAACAGCAGCCAAGTATACTTTCTTTTCCAATACATATGGAACATTCTCTGGGAGAGACCACATATTAGGCCATAAAGCACACCTTAACAGAATCCAAAACATCAAAATATTGCAAAGCATCTTCTCTGACCATGAAGCTATAAAAGTAGAAATCAAAAACTAAAAAAAAGGAAGGGAAAGAAATCAAACACTCAGAAACTGAGCAATACCTTGCTCAAAAACGACTGGGTTATAGAAGAAATTAAGGATGGAATAAAGAAATTTACAGTATCCAATGAGAATGAAAACACTTCCTACCAGAACCTTTGAGACACAGGTAAAGCAGTGCCCAGAGGTCAATTTATAGCAATACATGCACACATCCAAAAAGAAGAAAGGGCCAAAATCAAAGAATTATCCCTATAACTTGAACAAATAGAAAGAGAGCAACAAAAGAAACCCTCAGGCATCAGAAGAAATTAAATAATAAAAAGTAGAGCAGAATTAAATGAAATAGAGAACAGAAAAAAAATTGAAAGAGTTAACAAGACCAAAAGCTGGTTCTTTGAAAAAATTAACAAAATTGCTAAAACATTGGCCAAACGGACAAAAGAAAAACAGGAGAAGAAGCAAATTACCCAACATCACAACAGACCCAACTGAAATTAAAAGAATCATATCAGATTAGTATGAAAAATCATACTCTAACAGCTTTGAAAACCTAGAAGAAATGGATGAATTTCTAGAAACACATTGCCTACCTAAACTAACAGAAACAGAGGTAGAACAGTTAAATAAACCCATAACAGAAGAAGAGGTTGAAAAAGGTAATTAAAAAAATTAAAAATCTCCCAACAACAACAACAAAAGCCCTGGCCCTGACAGCTCCCCTGGTGAGTTCTACCAAACTTTCAGGAAAGAGTTAACACTACTACTAGTAAAGGTATTTTAGAGCATTGAAAAAGATGGAATACTCCCAAACTCATTCTATGAAGCCAGCATATCCCTGTTACCAAAACCAGGTAAAAACACCACAAAAAAAAAAAAAAAAAACAAATTACAGACCTATATTCCTTACGAAATTAGATGCAAAAATCCTCAACAAAATTCTACCCAATAGAATTCAATAACATGTCAAAAAAAATAATTCACCATGACCACGTGGGATTCATACTAGGTATGCAGGGATGGTTCAACATTAGAAGAACAATCGAAGTAATCCACCATATAGGTAAAACAAAGGACAAGAACCACATGATCTTATCAACTGATGCAGAAAAGGCATTTGACAAAGTCCAACACCCGTTCATGAGAAAAACTCTCAGCAAAATAGGAATAGAAGGAAAATTCCTCAACACAATAAAGGGTATTTATATAAAGCCAACAGCGAACATCACCCTTAATGGAGAGAGCCTGAAAGCATTCCCTTGAGATCAGGAACCAGACAAGGATGCCCTTTATCACCACTCTTATTCAACAGTATGCTAGAGGTCCTAGCCAGAGCAATTAGGCCAGATAAAGAAATAAAGAGCATCCAGGTTGGTAAAGAAGAAATAAAAGTATCTCTATTTGCAGATAACACGATCTTATACAGAGAAAACCCTAAAGAATCCTCAAGAAGACTACTAAAACTAATAGAAGAGTTCAGCAGAATATCAGGATACAAGATAAACCTACAACAATCAGTTGGATTCCTCTACACCAACAAAAAGAACATTGAAGAGGAAATCACCAAATCAATACCATTTACACTAGCCCCCAAGAAGATAAAATACTAGGAATAATTGTAACCAGAGACGTAAAAGACCTATACAAAGAAAACTACAAGACACTACTACAAGAAACCAAAAGAGACTTACGTAAGTGGACAAACATACCTTGATCATAGATAGGAACTCTGAACATTGTAAAAATGTCTCTTCTACTGAAAGCGATCTATAGATATGCTGCAATTTCAATCCCAATTCCAAGGACATTTTTTAATGTGATGGAGAAACAAATCACCAACTTCATATAAAAGGGAAAGAGGCCCCAGAAAAATAAAGCATTACTGAAAAAGAAGAACAAAGTGGGAGGCATCACGTTACCTGATTTTAGAACTTATTATACCGCCATAGTAGTGAAAACAGCCTGGTACCGGTACAGCAGCAGACACATAGACCAATGGAACAGAACTGAGAAACCAGACATAAATCCATTCACTTATTAGCTGATATTTGATAAAGGCTCAAAGTCAGTTAAATGGGGGAAAGATAGCCTCTTTAACAAATGGTGCTGGCATAACTGGATATCCCTCCACAAAAAAATGAAACAAGATCCATACCTCACACCATGCACAAAAACTAACTGAAAATGGATCAAAGACCTAAATATGAAATCTAAAATGATAAAAATCATGGAAGAAAAAACAGGGACAACACTAGGAGCCCTAATTAAAAAAAAAATATGTAGCATAAACAGTACAAAAAACATTGCTAACAATGTGCAAGCACCCAAAGAGAAAAGAGAACTCCTAAAAATCAAACACTTACGCTGATCCCAAGCCTTCACCAGAAGAGTAAACTGATTACCTACAGACTGGGAAACAGTTTTTAGCTATAACATTTCTGATCAGCATCTGATCTCTAAAATCTACATGATATTGCAGAAACTCAATAACAAAAACACAAATAATCCATTTTAAAGATGGACAAAGGATAGGAACAGGCACTTCAACAAAGAAGACATTCAGGCAGGTAACAGATACATGAGGAAATGCTCACAATCATTAGCCATTAGAGAAATGTAAATCAAAACTACAATGAGATACCATCTCACTCCAGCAAGGCTGCCATTAATCCCAAATCACAAAATAATAAATGTTGGAGAGGTTGTAGAGAGCCTGGAACACTTATTCACTGCTGGTGGGAATTTAAAATGGTGCAGCCACTTTGGAAATCAATCTGGCACTTCCTTAAAAAGCTAGAAATAGAACTACAATAGGATATGGCAATCCCACTCCTTGGAATATATCTTAGAGAAATAAGAGCCTTTATATGAACAGATACATGCACAACCATGTTCATTGCAGCACTGTTTACAATAGCAGAAAGATGAAAGTAACCAAGGTGCCCATCAACAGATGAATGGATAAATAAATTGTGGTACATTCACACGATGGAATACTTCACACAGATCAAGAACAATGATGAATCCGTGAAATATTTCATAGCTTGGAGGAATCTGGAGGGCATTGTGCTGAGTGAAATTAGTCAGTTGCAAAAGGACAAATATTGTATGAGACCACTATTATAAGAACTCAAGAAATAGTTTGAACAGAGAAGAAAATATTCTTTGATGGTTATGAGGGTGGGGAGAAAGGGAGGGAGAAGGATATTCGCGAATCTAGATAGTAGACAAGAACTATTTTAGGTGAAGGGAAAGACAACATACAATAAAGGAGAGGTCAGCATAAATGGACTAAATGAAAAGCAGTTTCCTGAATAAACCAAATGCTCCAAAGGCCAGAGGAGCAGGGGCAGCAGTTGGGGGACCATGTTTTCAGGGGACATCTAGGTCAATTGACATAATAAAATCTATTAAGAAAACATTCTGCATCCCACTTTGGTGAGTGGCGTCTGCAGTCTTAAAAACACTATCAAGCGGCCGTCTAAGATGCATCCATTGGTCTCAACCCACCTGGAGCAAGGAGAATGAAGAACACCAAAGATACAAGGTAATTATGAGTCCAGAAGACAGAAATGGCCACATAAATCCAAGACTACATCAGCCTGAGACCAGAAGAACTAGATGGTGCCTGTCTACAACCGAAGACTGCCCCGACAGGGAATGAAACAGAGCATCCCTGACGGAGCACGAGAACAGTGAGATGCAGACCTCAAAGTCCCATAAAAAAATCAGACTTAATGATCTGACTGAGACTAGAGGAACCCTGGAGGTCATGGTCCCCAGACCTTCTGTTGGCCCAAGACTGGAACCATTCCCAAAGCCAACTCTTCAGACAGGGATTGGACTGGATTATAGGATAGAAAATGATAGTGGTGAGGAGTGACCTTCTGGTCTCAAGTGGACACGTGAGACTATGTGGGCAGCTCCCGTTTGGAGGGGAGATGAGAAGGCAGAGGGGGACAGAAAGTGGCTGAATGGACACAGGGAATTCAGGGCTGAGAGAAGGAGTGTGCTGTCTCATTAGTGGGAGAGGAACTAGGAGTACATAGCAAGCTGTATACAAATTTTTGTATGAGAGACTGACTTGATTTGTAAAGTTTCACTTAAAGCACACACACAGAAAAGATGGAAAGAATACACAGAGTCACAGTACCAAAAGAAATGGTCGATTTTCAGTCGTTTCATGAGGTGGCATATGATGAAGAACTGGTAGTAGTGAAGCAAGAAGTCCAAGCTACACTGAAGGCACTGGCGAAAAACAAGGCTCCAGGAGCTGACAGAATACCCACTGAGTTGGTTCAGCAAACAGATGCAGCACTGCAGATGCTCACTCCACCATGCAAAGAAATTTGGAAGCTAGCTACCTGGCCAACAGACTGCAAGAGATGCATGTTTGTGTCCATTCAAAGAAAGGCGATCCAACAGATTGTGGAAGTTATCAAATGTAAGTCATAGTAAATATGGTAAACAAAGAAACTCTATCTATTCTACACTGAATATGACATTCTATCCCCAGGAGATCTAGTGAGTTTATGATGTTGTTGTTAGGTGCTGTTGGGTCAGTTCCAACACATAGTGACCCTATCTACAACAGAACGGAACAGTGCCCAGCCCTGGGCCTTTCTCATTGCTGTGTCTGAGCCCACTGTTGCAGCCGCCGTCTCAATCTGTCTCATTGAGGATCTTTGTCTTTTTCACTGACTCTCTACTTTACCAAGCACGATGTCTTTTTCCAGGGACTGATTCCTCCTGATAATATGTCCAGAGTACGTGAGACCAAGTCTTGCCACCCACTTTTCTAAGGAGCATTCTGGCTGTACTTCTTCCAAGACAGGTGTGTTCATTCTTCTAGCAGTCCATGGCATATTCATTATTCTTCACCAACAACATAATTCAAGTTTCAGTTCTTTTGTCTTCCTTATTCATTGTCCAGCTTTAGCATGCATATGAGGCGACTGAAAATATCATGGCTTGGTTCAGGCACACCTTAGTCCTCAAAGTGACATCTTTGATTTTTAACACTTTAAAGAGGTCTTTTGTAGCAGATTTGCCCAATAAAATATGTCATTTGATTTCTCGAAGTCTGCTTCCGTGGGCGTTGATTGTGGATCCAAGTAAAATGAAATCCTTGACGACTTCAGTATTTTCTCTCTTTGTTGTGATTTTTTTATTGTTCCAGTTGTGAGGATGTTTGTTTTCTTTATGTTGAAGTGTAATCCATACTGAAGGCTGAAGTCTTTGATCCTCATCAGTAAGTGCTTCAAGTCCTCTTCACTTTCAGTAAGCAAGGTTGTGTCATCTGCATGTCTAGGCTGTTAATGAGTCTTCCTCCAATCCTGGTGCCCCTTCTTCTTCATATGATCCAGCTTCTTGGACTGTATGGATTATATGTTTTTTTAAAGACACTGAGTTTTTGGTAATTTACTATGGCAGCCCTAGAAAATGAATACAGAGCCCTTCACCAAGAACAAGTCAAGTTAGCACCAAAAATGCTCCTGTAAGTGTAGCCACGTAGCATGAGACATGGCAGTTTTTAAAAAGTATGAAGTAAAACTTTCAGCTTTGACAAAGAAAGGGCTCCTCTAAGTCCAAGTTCTAAGTCCTTTGCTGTTGGGTCAATTCTATCTCATAGCGACCCTAAAGGACAGAGTAGAATTGACCCATAGGGTTTCCAAGGAGTGGCTGGTAGATTCGAACTGCTTGAATAAGTATTGTGAAAAAATACAACCCTGACACACAACTTTTCTGAGCTTAGTATTAAAACAAAACAAAACAAAAAGAAGTTGCTATCGAGTGGATTCTGACTCATAGGGACCGTACAGGACAGAGTAGAGCTTCCCCACAGGGTTTCCAAGGAGCGACTGGTAGATTCAAACTGCAGACCTTTTGGTAGCAGCCAAATGCATAACCACTGCACCACCAGTGGCTTTCAAATCAGCTATAGGCTGATGATCTCCAAATTCTTAGAACCTGGAAAACTATTCTACCTCAGAGTGGTATCCACAGCTGGAAACTGTTCTCCACACTTGGATGACCTCAGACATCCAAATCTAACATGTCCAGAAAAAATCTTTTGGTCATTTTCTCAAGTTTGTTCCTCCATGGTTTTCCACATGGTAGAGAATGGCTCTGGTGACCATGCTCTCATGGTAGCCTGAATTCCAGAAGTCACCTTTGATTCTCCATTCCCCTCATCCCATACGTCTGGTCGACCAGCAATTCTTGGCAGCTCAAGCTCCAAAGTACACCTCAAGCCTGCCCCCTGTTCCCACCTGCACTTCCACCATCACTCCTCGCCCTGACCACTGCAGAAGCATCCTGACCGGTCCTCTGTATTTGCTGTCTTCAAGTTCTCCTGGGCTACAGTTAATTCCTGGGACACATTCTTTCTCAAGACCATTGAACAATAGAAGGAGAAGGGCATTTAGTTGTATGCTACCTCCTCCGCTTGAGCTGCATGCCCCTCAGAAATCACTTTTCAGTGTGCAGTCTATAATGTCTCTATTCCAATTTCCTGTCTTTGGCCGCACTGCTTTGATAGCGTGCATGCATGTTTGCTTCAGGAGTCATGTAGACAGCTGCTTGGAGGAATTTTTCTTAGTACAATCATGGTTGTGTGCCATCAAGAGATTCTGACTCATATCAACCCTGTATGACAACTTAGAACTGCTTCACAAGGTTTCCTAGGTTGCAGCTTTTTATGGTGCAGCCCCAGTGGCACGGTGGTTAAGAGCTCGGCTGCTAACCAAAGGGTGGACAGTTCAAATCCACCAGTTGCTTCTTGGCGGAAATACATGGCAGTCTGCTTCTGTAAAGACTTATAGTCTTAGAAACCCTATGGGGCAGTTCTACTCTGCCCTATAGGGTCACTACGAGTCTGAATTGATTCAACAGCAACTGGTTTGGATTTTGTTTGGCTAGAATCTTTATGGGAGCCCATCTCCAGATCTTTTCAACCCCTGAGCTGGTGGGTTCCAATGGCCCACCTTTCAGTTAGCCAAGCACTTAACCGTTGCACCTCCATTACTTAACTCTGCACGCGAGAGGGCCCTCTCCTGACGTCTCCCGTCTCCTCACCCCGCACACCTTGGCGTTGTCCTTGCTTCTAGACCCCACCGTCCCCTCTGGAGGCCCAACCCCCCCACGCCCGCCCCACACCCGGGCCGCTGGGCGGGGCCGGCAGCCATGTTCCACGCCGTCCAGCCAGTTACTCACGGAAGCGCCCGGACGGGTGGTGAGGGGCCTGGGCCGGATGGTGTGCCTTAGAGAGGGTGCTGTTCCTGCTGCTTTCCGTGCGTGTTTTCTGAAAGGTAGGAAACTCCGGCAGGTGGGTGGAGGGACCCGCTCCCAGACTGAACAAGCCCGGCCCCTCGAAGGTGTGGAGGGAAGGCGCCAGGAGGGCGGGTCCCAGTCCCAGCATCCCGTGGGCTCCAGAGGTTGGGGAGTCCGGACGTTGGTTTAGCAGCTCGCATCGCCCCCTCCGGCGTACCCCGTCCGGAGTGATCCCCAGGGGCGGACGCGGCGCGGGGCCGGGCGGACGCGGCCACTCTAGGGGTCTGCGAAATTTGCATCCCCATGGATTTGCGGGGGGCGGGGGCGGGGGTCCAGCCGCGGGATCCAGCTGCGGAGTGCCCTCCGGCCTGGGGGCTTGAAGGGCTTGGGGAGAAAGGCCGTGTCCAGGGCTGCGCCAAGGTCCCTACTCTGCCCGGGGCGGGTTTGCGGGCCAAGCTGGGGGATGGGCGCCTGCCCCCTCCGCCCCCCACCTGCTCCCTGTGCCAGGGGGGAAACCAAGGCCCAGAGTTCGCCCGGGAGCGGTGACATTCCAGACTGAGGACAGGGCACTCGCCCCCGTTCATCGTCCCACCCCCACCAGACTCCGTAGGGTGCCAGGGACGGGGAGAGAGCGATCCCCCGCCCAAGGCCCCGCTGCCCCTTACTGTTTTGGGCGCTGTGCCTGGGAGGCTGAGGCACCCCGCGCCCTCGCCCGCGCCCAGCTGGTCTACTCTCAGGGCTGGGGCGTCGGCGCGGCCCCGGCCCCACCTGGAAAGGAAGGGGTCCTGGGAATCTGTGGAGCAGCGCGGGGACCCTACTCCTTGTGGAAGCAGCAGTGATTCAGTGTGTGTTAACAGTGTGGATGCCGGGTCGCGCTCCCCCTCTGGGTGGCGGGGGTGGGGGTAGCAGGAAGGGGTCCTGAGCAACCATGTTGTTTGTTAACTTGAGCATTTGTGCAGCGCTGTGTACCGGTCGCTGTGGACGCGGTCTCTGGTGCTCAGGGGATTTGAGGGTTCCTCAAACTGGCGGGATTTGGAGCCTCTACCCTGGTGGCAGTGGGTTTAGTGGGTTACCCTGGTGGCTAGTGTTTAAGTGCTAAGGCTGCTAGCCAAAAGGTTGGCAGTTTGAATCCACCAGGCGCTCCTTGGAAACTCTGTGGGGCAGTTCTACTCTGTCCTATAGCGTCGCTATGAGTCAGAATTGACTCGATGGCCACAGGTGTGGTTTTTTTTTTTTTTTTTAGGTTGGAGGAGATTAGGTGTCTCTCGGGCTGACATTTGAAGGTCTGGAGCTGGCCGTTTATGAGGGTTTATAAGGGTTTTAAGTGCTCCAGCCATGGGCACCAACCCGATCTTCCAGCCCCTGCGGACGGACCGCCTCCCCCGCCCCGGGGGGATTGGCTGCTCTAGGACCCTGAGCCCAGAGGGCGGTGAGAAGCTGACAAACGTGAGTGATGCCCTGCAGGCCCCAGTCGGCGGGGCAGCCCTGCTCACATGGTCTCAATAGGGGCAGTGAGCTTCGTGCCTGGGGGGTGGTTTCCAAATGTTTCCTCGTGGCCTCCCCCCCTCGTGCGGGGCGACAACTCTCCCCTGGGCGGGGACCTAGTAGAGGCCTGCACGGCATCAGGGTATGGAGGGGCAGAGCTTGGGCGGGGAGGGCGCGGCCCTGCAGGTTCCTCTACGTGACCACGGCGGGGGGTTGTGGGTCCTGAAGGCTGGGCCTGGTCGAGGACCCACTAGGTCTTGCAGGAGGAGTGGGTTAGGATAATCATAGCATTAATGGGAGTATTGAGAGAGTGCCCTGGGGCGTTGGGTCCCTCGGGAAGAAAACCTTCTGCTATCCCCACTGGAGCGGTACCCAGGTCGTCCCGGCTTAGGTCCAGGAGGTTCCCATGCTCGGAGGGCCTGGTGGGCAGAACAGAACCGGCGGTGCGCGCGCCCTCTCGCCCCCTTGCGCCGAATCGCTGAAGTTCAGTGTAAGGCGATTCTAAGCCATGGTTCTGGAACTCAATGGTGAAGCAGAGCAAATGATGCAGTGCCTTGATGGGACCGGTGGAGACAACAAGAAGCAAAGCACAGCTGAAACTTCAAAATTCCACTGAGTGTTAGTAGGATTTGGAGGGAGAAAATAGACGGAGAGTCGAGAGGCCCAGAGATGCAGAAGGGTTAGAGGATTAGGGTTAGGGGTTAGGGTTTGGTGTTAGGGGTTCAGGTTTGGGGGTTAGAGGTTTGGGAGTTAGGTTGAGGGGTATAGGTTTTAGGTGGTTGGGGGTTGGGGTTAGGGCTGGGGTTACTAGGCTTGGGCACAAGTGGTTTAGGGTTATGGTTAGGGTTGGAGTGAGGCTGAGGTTGATTCCCCAGTCTTGTGTACCGTCTCTTCCTTCACCAGAGTTACCACATATCTGTTGTTTGGTTGGAAACCCTGAGGGCGTGGTGGTTAAGAGCCACCGGTGCTAACCAAAGGTCTGCAGTTCGAATCCACCAGGCACTCCTTGGAAACTCTATGGGGCAGTTCTAATCTGTTCTATAGGGTCTCTATGAGCTGGAATCTACTCGACGGCAGTGGGTTTCGTTGTTTTGGTTATTGTTTAGTTAGCTTTTCTCTACCCACTCCGTCTCCCTGGTGAACATCAACGATTGTGCGTATATGTTTTCATGAGTTTTTATGATAGTGGTCTCTCACTGTATATGTCGTTTTGTGATTGACTTAGTCAGTATGATGTGCTCCAGATTCATCCATGGCGTGAGATGTTTCGGAGATTCATCATTGGTCTTTATCGTCGTGTAGTGTTCCACTGTGTGTATGTACCGTAGGTTGTTTATCCGTTCCTCTGTGGACGAGCACTGAGGTTGCTTCCATCTTTCTGCTACTGTGAATAATGTTGCAGTGAACACGGGTGTGCATATGTCTATTCCTGTGACTGCTCATGGAAACCCTGGTGGCTAGTGGATAAGTGCTACGGCCACTAACAAAAAGGGTTAGGGTTTGGGGTTAGGGATGTTAGAGTTAGGGTTGTTAGAGTTAGGGTTTGGGGTTAGAGTTTAGGGTTAGGGTTTTTCGGTTAGGGTTTTTGGGTTGGGGTTAGGTGTTAGGGTTAGGTTTAGGGTTTGAGGTTAGAGTTTGGAGTTATAGGTTAGGTGTTAGGGGTTGCAGTTTGGGGTTTAGTGTTTTGGGGTTTAGTCATTAGGGTTTGGGTTAGGTTTTAGGGGCTAGGGTTTAGGTTTAGGGTTGGGGTTGGTGTTGGGTTTGTTTGGGATATGTGGTTTGGGTTAGAGGGTGGGTGTTAGGGGATTGGGGGTTAGAGATTGAGGGAGTTAGAGGGTGAGGGGTTAGAGGGTGAGGGGGTTAGAGGTTGAGAAGATTATAGAGTGAGGGAGTGAGAAGGTGAGGGTGTGAGGGGGTGAAGGTTAGGGTTTAGGGTTAGAGGGTTTAGGCTTTGGGTTCAGAGGCTTAGGGTTAGTGGGTTGGGGGTTAGGGTTTCAGGGTTCAGAAGTTGGGGTTGGTGTTGTGGTTAGGGTTAGAGACTTAGGGTTAGAGGGATAGGGTTTGAGGTTTAGGGTTAGAGGATTAGGGGTATGGTTTAGAGGTTTAGGGTTAGGGGTTAGGGCTAAGGTTTAGGGGTTCAGGTTTAGGGGTTTGGGATGGGTTTGGGGTTAGGTTTCAGGGTTTAGGGTTAGAGGGTTAGGTTTAGGGCTTAGGGCTTAGAATTTAGGGTTTTAGGACTTAGGGTTTAGGGCTTAGAGCCTAGGGTTTAGGGCTTAAGGTTTAGGGTTTAAGGCTTAGAGTGAGGGTTTGGGCTGGGGGCTGGGGTTAGGGTTTAGGGTTAGGGTATTAGGGTTAGAGGGTTCGATGGTTTAGCGTTTAAGTTTAGGGGTTAGGGTTAGAGGTTGGGGTTACACGTGTTAGTGTTTAGGGTTTTGGCGTTTAGGGTGTTAGGGTTAAATGTGTTAGGGCTAAGGGTGTTAGGGTTTTAAGTGTTATGGTTTAGGGTTTAGGGTTAAGTGATAGGGTTAGGCTTAGGCTCATTCTTAGGTTTAGGGCTAGGGATTTGAGGTTTAGGGTTTGGAGTTGGGTTTGGGGGTTGGGGTTAGGTTTAGGGCTATGGTTAGAGGGTTAGAGTTAGAGGGTTAGGGTTTTGGGTTAGGGTTTCAGGTTAGCGTTAGAGGGTTAGGGTTCGAGGGTTAGGGTTAGGGTCGTTAGGGTTAGGGTGGTTAGGGGTTAGGGTTAGGTGTTAGGGTTTAGGGTTTACGGTTAGGTTTAGGGTTTGGGCTTTGGGGTTTGAGGTTTGGGTTTAGGGTTTGGGGCTTAGAGTATAGGGTTTAGAGTGTAGGGTTTTGGTGTGTAGTGTTTTGGGGTGTAGGTGTTTAGGTTGTAGGTTTTAGGGTATAGGGGTTAGGGTTTGGGTTAGATTTAGAGTTTAGGGCCTTGGGGGTTAGGACCTAAGGGCTTAGGGTCTTAGGGGCTTTGGGGCTTAGGGCTTAGGGGCTAGAGTTAGAGGGCCAGGGTTATGGCTTGATTCCTGGCTGGCAATTTTTTTCCTTTAATATTTTGTATAAGTCATCCCATTGCCTTCTTGCCTCCATGATTTCTGCTGAGTAGTCCAAGTTTTTTATTATTTACTCTCCTTTGTTGGTGACTTCCTTTATCCCTAGCCTCTCTTAAAATTCTCTTTATATTTGATTTTGGCAAGTTTGATTATTATATGTCTCGGTCACTTTCTTTTGAGGTGTACCTTATATGGATTTTGATGAGCATCTTTCATGATATCAGGGAAGTTTTCTGCCAACAAATCTTCAACAGTTCCCTCTGTATTTTCTGTTAGCCCTCCCTGTTCTGGTACTCCAATCACTCATAGTTATTTCTCTTGATAAAGTCCCACATGATTCTTTGGATTTCTTCATTTAAAATTCTTTTATCTGCTTTCTCTTCAAATATATTAGTTCCAAGAGTTTTATCTTCAGTCTCAGTAATTCTGCCTTCCAGTTCTTCAGTTGTGCTCTTCTTACTTTCTATTGAGTTTTCTAATTCTGTAATTTTATTGTTAATCTTCTGAATTTCTGATTGCAATCTCTCTATGGTTTTTTGCAGCTTATTAAATTTTTAATTATGTTCTTGAGTAACCCTTTTAATTTCTTCAGCTGCTTTATCTTTGTGTTCCTTGGCTTGTTCTGCATTTTGCCTCATTTCCTTCCTAATGTCTTTAAGAGTTCTGTATATTAATCTTTTGTATTCTGCATCTGGTAATTCCAGGATTGCACCTTCATGCAGAAGATTGCTTGAGTCTTTGTTCTGAGAGCTTGTTGAAGCAATCATGGGTCAGCTTCTTTTTTTTTTTATTTTAATAATTTTTATTGTGTTTTAAGTGAAAGTTTACAGATCAAGCCAGTCTCTCACATAAAAACTTATACACAATTTGTTACATATTCCCAATTACTTTCCCCACAATGGGACAGCCCACTCCCTCCTTCCACTCTTTCTTTTTGTGACCATTTTGCCAGTTTCTAAGCCCCTCTACCCACCCATCTCCCTTCCAGGCAGGAGATGCCAACATTGTCTCAAGTGTCCACCCAAATCAAGTAGCTCACGCCTCACCAGCATCCCTCTCCAACCCATTGTCTAGTCCAATCCATGTCTGATGAACTGGCTTTGGGGATGGTTCCCGTACTGGGTAAACGGAAGGTGTGGGGGCCATGATCACTGGGGTCCTTCCAGTCTCAGTCAGACCATTAAGTCTGGTCTTTTTATGAGAATTTGGGGTCTGCATCCCACTGTTCTCCTGCTCCCTCAAGGGATCTCTGTTATGTTCCCTGTCAGGGCAGTCATTGGTTGTGGCCCGGCACTATCTAGTTCTTCTGGTCTCAGAATGATGTAGTCTCTAGTTCAGGTAGTCTTTTCTGTCTCTTGGGCTCGTTATTATCTTATGTTCTTGGTGTTCTCCATTCTCCCTTGATCCAGGTGGGTTGAGAATCATTGATGCATCTGAGATGGCTGCTTGCTAGCATTTAAGATCCCAGATGCCACTCTTCAAAGTGGGATGCAGAATGTTTTCTTAATAGATTTTATTTTTCCAGTTGACTTAGATGTCCCCTGAAACCGTGGTCCCCAAACCCCTGCCCCTGCTTTGCTGACCTTCGAAGCATTCAGTTTATTCAGGAAACTTCTTTGCTTTGGTTTAGTCCAGTTGTGCTGACCTCCACTGTGTTGAGTGTTGTCCTTCCATTCACCCAAAGTAGTTCTTGTCTATCTCTTTAGTAAATACCCCTCCCCTCTCCTCCCTCCCTCCCCCCTCTCGTAACAACAAAGGAATATGTTCTTCTCAGTTTAAACTATTTCTCAAGATCTTATAATAGTGGTGTTATACACTTTTTGACCTTTTGCAACTAATTTCACTCAGTATAATGCCTTCCAGGTTTCTCCATGTTATGAAGTGTTTCACAGATTCATCACAGTTCTTTATTGATGTGTAATATTCCATTGTGTGAATATACCTTGTTTATCCATTCATCCATTGATGCGTACCTTGGTTGGTTCCATCTTTTTGCTGTTGTAAACAGTGCTGCAATAAACATAGATGTGCATATATGTGTTTGTGTAAAGGCTCTTATTTCTCTAGGATATATTCCGAGGAGTGGGATTGCTGGGTTGTATGATATTTCTATTTCTAACTTTTTAAGGAAGCGCCAAATTGACTTCCAAAGTGGTTGTATACCATTTTACATTCCCACCAGCAGTGTATAAGTGTTCCAGTCTCTCCATGGCCTCTCCAACATTTATTATTTTGTGTGTTTTGGATTAATGCCAGCCTTGTTGGAGTGAGATGGAATCTCATTGTAGTTTTTTGATTTGCATTTCTCTAATGGCTAATGATCGAGAGCATTTCCTCATGTATCTGTTAGCCGCCTGAATGTCTTCTTTAGTGAAGTGCCTGTTCATATCCTTTGCCCATTTTTTAATTGGGTTGTTTGTCTTTTTGTGGTTGAGTTTTAGCAGAGTCATGTAGATTTTAGAGATCAGGCACCAGGTGGAGATGTCTTAGCTGAAAACTTTTTCCTAGTCTGTAGGTGCTCTTTTTACTCTTTTGGTGAAGTCTTTAGATGAGCATAGGTGTTTGATTTTTAGGAGCTCCCAGTTATCTGGTTTCTCTTCGTCATTTTTAGTAATGTTTTGTATTCTGTTTATGCCATGTATTAGGTCTCCTAATGTTGTCCCTATTTTTTCTTCCATGATCTTTATCGTTTTAGATTTTATGTTTAGGTCTTTGATTCATTTAGAGTTAGTTTTTGTGCATGGTGTGTGGTATGGGTCCTGGTATGGGTCCTGTTTCATTTTTTGCGGATGGATATACAGTTACAGCAGCACCTTTTGTTAAAAAGACTATCTTCTCCCCAATTAACTGACACTGGGCCTTTGTCAAATATCAGCTGCTCATATGTGGATGGATTTCTATCTGGATTCTCAATTCTGTTCCATTGGTCTGTGTGTCTGTTGTTGTACCAGTACCAGGCTGTTTTGACTACTGTGGCAGTATAATTGGTTGTAATATGAGGAAGAGTGAGTCCTCCCACTTTGTTCTTTTTTAGTAATGCTTTACTTCTCCGCGACTTCTTTCCCTTCCATATGAAGTTGGTGATTTGTTTCTCCATGTTTTTAAAAAATGTCATTGGAATTTGGATCGGAAGTACATTGTATCTATAGATGGCTTTTAGTAGAACGGACAATTTTACAATGTTGTCTTCCTATCCATGAGCAAGGTATGTTTTTCCAATTACGTAGGTCCCTTTTGTTTTTTTGCAGTAGTACCTTGTAGTTTTCTTGGTATAGCTCTTTTACATTTTTGGTAAAGTTTATTCCTAAGTATTTTATCTTCTTGGGGGCTGCTGTGAATGGTATTCATTTGGTGATTTCCTCTTCAATGTTCTTTTTGTTGATATAGAGGAATCCAACTGATTTTGTATGTTTATATTGTAATCTGAAACTTTGCTGAACCGTTCTATTAGTTTTAATAGTTTTCTTGAGGATTCCTCAGGGTTTTCTGTGTATAAGATAATGTTGTTGGAAAATGGAGATAATTTTATTTCTTCCTTACCAATCTGGATGCCCTTTATTTCTTTGTCTAGCCCAGTTGCTCTGGCTAGGACCTCTAGCTCAATGTTGAATAAGAGCAGTGATAAAGGGGATCCTTGTCTGTTTCCCATTCTCAAGGGAAATGCTTTCAGGCTCTCTCCATTTAGGATGATGCTGGGTATTGGCTTTGTATCAATACCCTTTATTATATTGAGGAATTTTCCTTCTATTCCTATTTTGCTGTGAGTTTTTATCATGAGTGGGTGTTGGACTTTGTCAAATGCCTTTTCTGTATCAATTGATAAAATTATGTGGTTCTTGTCTTTTTTTTTATGTGCTGGATTACATTAATTGTTTTTCTAATATTGAAGCAACCTTGCATACCTGGTATAAATCCTACTTGGTTATGGTGGATTTTTTTTTTCATATGTTGTTGAATTCTGTTGGCTAGAATTTTCTTGAGGATTTTTGCATCTATGTTCATGAGGGATATAGGTCTGTAATTTTCTTTTTTTTGTGTTGTCTTTAGCTGGTTTTGGTATCAGGGTTATGCTGGCTTCATAGAAGGAGTTAGGTAGTATTCCGTCCTTTTCTATGCTTTGAAATACCTTCAGTAGTAGTGGTAAGTCTTCCCTGAAAGTTTGGTAGAACTTTGCAGTGAAGCCGTCAGGGCCAAGGCTTTTTTTGTTGGGAGTGTTTTGATTACCTTTTCAATCTCTTTTTTTGTTACGGGTTTATTTAGTTGTTGTACTTCAGTTTGTGTTAGTTTAGGTAGGTAGTGTGTTTCTAGGAATTCATCCATTTTTTCTAGGTTTTCAAATTTGTTAGAGTACAATTTTTTGTAGTAATCTGACATGATTGTTTTAATTTCAGTTGGATCTGTTGTGATATGGCCCATCCCATTTCTTACTCGGATTATTGGTTTCTTTTCCTGTATTTCTTTAGTCAGTCTGGCCAATGGTTTATCAATTTTGTTAATTTTTTCAAAGAAGCAGTTTTTGGCCTTGTTAACTCTTTTGATTGTTTTTCTATTCTCTAATTCATTTAATTTTGCTGTAGTTTTTATTTTTCGCTTTCTTCTGGTGCCTGACAGTTTCTTTTGTTGCTCTCTTTCTGTTTGTTCAAGTTGTAGGGACAGTTCTTTCATTTTGGCTGTTCTTTAATATGTGTGCCTTTATTGATATAAATTGACCTCTGAGCACTGCTTTCACCATGTCCCAAAGGTTTTCACAGGAAGTGTTTTCAGTCTTATTGAATTCTGTGAATTTCTTTATTCCCTCCTTAAGGTCTTCCATAACCCAGTCTTTTTTGAGCAGGGTATTGTGCAGTTTCCAAGCATTTGATTTCTTTTCCCTGGTTTTTCTGTTATTGATTTTTACTTTTATGGTCTTTCGTTCAGAGAAGATGTTTTGTAATATTTCAGTGTTTTGGGTTCTGTAAAGGCTTGGTTTATGACCTAATATGTGATCTATTCTAGAGAATGTTTCATGCGCACTAGAAAAGAAATTATAGTTTGCAGCTGTTGGGTGGAGTGTTCTGTATAAGTCTATGAAGTGAAGTTGTTTAATTGTAGCAATTAGATCTTCCGTGTCTGTATTGAGCTTCTTACTGCATTTCCTATCCTTCACTGAGAGTGTTGTGTTGAAGTATGCTACTATAACTGTGGAGGTGTCTATCTCACTTTTTAATTCTGTTAATGTTTGTTTTATGAATGTTGCGGCCCTATCATTGGGTGCATAAATATTTAATACAGTTATATCTTCCTGGTAAATTGTCCCTTTAATCATTATGTAGTGTCCTTCTTTATCCTTTGTGGTGGATTTAACTTTAAAGTCTATTTTGTTGGAAATTGATATTGCCTCTCCTGGTCTTTTTTGATTGTTGTTTGCTTGATATATTTTTATCCATCCTTTCAGTTTTAGTTTATTTGTGTCTCTACGTCTATGGCATGTCTCTTTTAGGCAGCATATGGACTGATCGTGTTTTTTTATCCAGTCTGCAACTTTCTGTCTCATTATTGGTGAATTTAGTCTATTTACATTAAATATAATTATAGATAAGTATGAGTTTAGTGCTGTCATTTTGATGCCTGTTTTTGACAATTTCGTTTTTCCATTTACTTTTTTGTGCTGAGTTTTTCTTTGTAGAATGTGTGTTCCTCCTTTTTATAGT
The DNA here is from genome assembly GCF_030014295.1 of Loxodonta africana. NCBI lineage: Eukaryota > Metazoa > Chordata > Mammalia > Proboscidea > Elephantidae > Loxodonta > Loxodonta africana. The sequence continues at coordinate 580,046 of NW_026975658.1, read as the reverse complement.
ATCTGAGTTTATGTTGGTGAGTCATTATGTTTATCTTGGTTTTTATTTTGAAGTATGGAATTGTTAGACCTCGTTGTGGTTACCTTAATATTTACCCCGGTTTGACTAAGTAAAAACCTAAGTTGTTTTGCCCTGTATCGCCTTGGTTTCCTCTCCATATGTAAGATCTATGCCTCCTGTATTTAGTCCCTCTTTTCTGTCTATTGTAATCTTTTACATAATCACATCAATGATTCCCTGTTTTGAGCAGTTTTTTTTTAATTAATCTTATTTTGTTTTTGTGATTTCCCTATCTCAGTTGATATCAGGATGTTTTGTTCTGTGACCTTGTGTTGTGTTGGAATCTGATATTATTGATTTTCTGACCAAAGAATTTCCTTTAGTAATTCTTGCAGTTTTGGTTTGGTTTTTGCAAATTCTCTAAGCTTGTGTTTATCTGTAAATATCTTAATTTCACCTTCATGTTTTAGAGTTTTGCTGGATATATGATTCTTGGCTGACAGTATTTCTTCTTTGAGTGCTCTATATATGTTATTCCATTGCCTTCTTGCCTGCATGGTTTCTGCCGAATAGTGCAAACTTATTGATTCTCCTTTGTAGGTAACTTTTCGTTTATCCTTGGGTGCTTTTAAATTTTTCTCTTTATCTTTGGTTTTGGCAGTTTTGATGATATGTCTTGGTGATTTTCTTTTGGGATCTATTTTGTATGAGGTTCGATGAGCATCTTGGGTAGATATCTTTTCATCTTTCACGATGCCAGGGAATTTTTCTGCCATCAGATCTTCCACTATTCTCTCTGTATTTTCTGTTACCCCTCCCTGTCTGGAACTCCAATCACACGCAAATTATTCTTGATAGAGTCCCCCATGATTCTTAGGGTTTCTTCATAGTTTTAAATTCTACTATCTGATTTTTCTTCAACTATATTTGTGTCAATTGTCTTATCCTCCAGCGCTCCCACTCTGCATTCCAGTTCCTCGAGTCTGCTCCTCTGACTTCCTATTGAGTTGTCTGTGTGACTTTACTGTTAATCTTTTGGATTTCTGAATGCTGTCTCTCTATGGATTCTTACAGCTTATTAATTTTTTCACTATTTTCTTGATTAATCTTTTGGATTTCTTCAACTGCTTTACCCGTGTATTCCTTGGCTTTTTCTGTAGATTGCCTTATTTCATTTGTGAGGTCATTCTTGATGTCTTGAAGCATTCTGTATACAATTGTTTTATATTCTATATTTGGCAATTCTAGGAATGTATCCACATCCAAGAATGATTTTGATTCTTTGATTTGGGGGTTTGTAGAAGCAATCATGGTCTGCTTCTTCATGTGATTTGATGTCAACTGCTGTCTCTGAGCCATCTATAAGATATTGTAATATTTTCTTTTATATTTGCTCACTGAGTCTTATCTTGTTGTTTTGTTTTGTTACAATACACCCAGATGGGCTACTAGGTTGTGGTATGGTGATTGCTGTAGGTTTTGAATCACTTACATCCTGTTACCAGCTTTTCTGAACTGTTACCAGGTATATAAGTGTATGAGTCCATTCACTATTCTTGAATAGAATCAGCTCAGGTGTCCTGATAGCTGGTCACCTAGTGTGTGGTGTAGGCTCTCATCTATTATCTTAGAGGAGTAGTGGTGATGGTTGTATGCACCAGTTTCTATTAGTGGCAGGGGGTCACATTTCAAGGAGGGCAGGATGCTGACAGCCTTCCTTCAAGTGTCAGTGAGGTAGGTGTGGTTCTATTCTCTAGAGCACTCTGGTGGGTGGGCTCTGCAGCTGTATCTTAGGCACCCAATGCTTGGGAGATGTCACTATTCTCAGACCCCTCTAGCAGGTGGCTAGGTGTTGTGGGTGGAGTCTCAGCCCTCAGTTCGCTGCTGTGGATCAGCGAGGGCTCTGTTTAGTAGGTAGAGAGGTATCTGACCTCCATAACTTGCCTTTCCACTGCTGAGCTAAAATAATTATGGTGAGATCTCTATCAGAATCGCCTTTGCAGTATAATAGCCACCTAGTTACCTGTAGGGTGAAAGCCAAAGACTATGGGTCTGTTAATGCCTGGATGGAGCTGATTCTGTATTGTTATTCCAGTTTAGGGAAGTCAGGGAAGGATTTTTTCTTTGATTGTTAAATGCTGCTTTTCTCAGGCCAGGGGAATGGGTTAGAAAAGAAAGAAGAAAAAAAATCCAGCAGTGCACTTCACTCTCTAGCACAGAGAATTCCAATGTTAATGAAGCTGGCTGGGGCAATGAGGGGTGGAATCAGATATATAGAAGAGAGTAGCCTGGGAAAATATACAAAGTTTACTTATGTTGTTTGGTGAGGACTGTTTTTTCTGAGATTCCAGAGCATTGTGTAGCTTGTGTGTGGTGGCTGGATCCCTGCTGAGACTGTCCCAGAGGGTTAGGGCTGCGTCCATGCTCACACCATCTCAGGAAGCCGCAATCAGCTCCCCCACACTTAGTCCAAAGCCCAGCACCAAGGTTTCCTTTCTGGGACGCTGCACTCCAGGCTCCAAAACCAGTCGCTGCTTCCCCATGGTTTTTCGTTTCCCTGTCAGCCGCGTCTGTTTGGAGCCTGAATGTGCTGCCTGGGTCTCCTCCGAGGTTCTTCCTGAGGGTTAGGCCTACATCCGTGCTTCCCTGTCTCAGTAAGCCACAATCAGCCCCACCACTCTGGCACCAGGGAACCGTGAGGGCTCAAGGCTGTGGCGTGGGACACTGGCTCCGGAAGTGGTCCCTGCTGCAGTGTGGCTTTTTGCTCCCCTGTCACTCAGGTCAACTCCTTAGTTCTGTGTTTGATGGTCAGGGTTTGTAGATTGTCCTTTATGTAATTGATTCACTTGTTTTTTCGAGTCTTTGTTTCAAGAGGGATAAGCGGAAGCTTCTACCTAGTCAGCCATCTTGGTCCTGCCCCCGTGTCTGCCTCTTTATGTGATTTGATATTGACTGTTGTCTCTGAGCAATCTGTAAGTTATTGTATCAGTTTATTTTATGCTTGCTTTTTGTATCCTAGCTTCTTGCTTTGTTTAGTTTTGGTATACCCAAATAAGCCGCTTGAGTGCGCTAGGTTGATTATTTTCACCTTTGAAGCTCTCATGTACTATCACCAGATGGCTAGCACTGTTACCAGGCATATGAGCCTAGGAGTTCATTTAGTTTTCTTGTATGGATTCAACTCAGGTGCCCAGGTAGTTGGTCATAAAGTGTGTGGTACGGGCTCTGTCCTACAGTCTTAGAGGGGCAGTGGTTATTGGTGTAGGCAGAAGTATCTGGCTGCAGTAGGGGGTCAGGCTCTGATCAAGGCAGGGGTCTGACAGCTGTCCTCTGAGTGTCTGTGAGGAAAGTGCATCCCTGTTCTGTAGAGCACACGGGTGGGTTCTGCAGAAGGGCGATGGGTACCCAATGCTTTTGGTTGTAAGTTCTGGGAGGTACTACTTATCCTTGGAGCCCTGTCACAGGTGGCTAGGTATTGTGGGTGGAGCCAGCAGTCCTTAGGCCCCTGATGTGGGTAGGTGAAGACCCTGTTTAATAGGCAAAGCAGTGTCAAACATCAAACACCCATCTTTCCACCGTCCAGCTGAAACCATTGCAGTCTGGCAACAAGGGCCTATTCTCCTGAAATGGGCCCACACAGGTCCATGGTGGGGTGAAAGGTATTCAAAGCCCATGGACTGTGCCTGAACAAGAGCTGCTTCTGTCCTGAGCTCCCCAGCTTAATTGAGCTGGCAGATTATCTTTCCCCCAGTTGTGAACTTATACCTTCTTCAAGGATGGAAGAATGGCTCAGAGTGGTACCAGGGCCTATCTCAGGCCCAGGGAAGTTGACAGCCACTGAAGCCGGCTTGGGGGCTGGGGGCGTAGTAAAATAAACACAAGTAATTAGCTTTTGCCGAGAGTGCCGTTCTTCTCTTGTTCTGGAGGTGTGAGTGGTCTGTGCAACTTGCTGTCCTTCCCTGAGCTAAACGCCTGTGGAGCGCTACTGCCAGCCCCACTGCAGTCGCTCCAGGGAACGGTGCCTGAGGGTTCCTGGCTATTCAGGTCCAGTAACTCCTCTCCGCTTCTGAATAGTCTCTCCCTCCCTCCGCCGCTGAGTCCGTTTTCTTACTTTGCCTTTGATGTTCAGGGCTCCTAGCTTGTCATAAATATACTTGCTTCGCTTGTTTTTTCGGGTCTTTTTTGTAAAAGGGATGACTGGCGGCGTCTCACTACTCTGCCATCTTGGCCTCGCCTCTCTAATATAATCAACAATTTTTTAAAAAAAGAAAAAAAAGAGTGAAACCTGTAGAAACAACAAATAACAGAATGAGATCCACAGAAAAACTAGATATTTGAGCTATCAGACAAAGACACTGAAATAACTCTATTATGTTCAAAGAAATAAAGGCAAGACTTAGAAATTTGGCAAAAAACTAGAAACTAAGAAAAAGATCAACTTAGAAAGTCAACTGAAAACTATAGCTGAAGTTAAAATCTTAATGCATGTATATAACAGCAGATTAAAAATGCTGAAGAGAGATTCAGTGAACTGGAAGATACGTTGGAAGAAAATAGAGGCATAGACAAAAGAAAAAATATATAAAATATGAAAAGGAATAAGATATAGAGAATACAATGAGAATATCTAGCATAAGATACTTTAAGAAGGAAGAAAAAGAATGAGGCAGAAAAACTGAGATTATGGCTGAGAATTTTCTTCAAATGATTTATGATATCAAGTCACAGATCCTAGAAGACTTACAAAACCCAAACCAAAAAAAAAAAAAAACCAAAAAACCCACTGCCGTCGAGTCGATTCTGACTCAAAGCGACCCTACAGGACAGAGTAGAACTGCTCCGTAGAGTTTCCAAGGAGCGCCTGGTGGATTCGAACTGCTAACCTTTTTGCTTAGCAGCCATAACACTTAACCGCTGCACCACCAGGGTTTCCTTATAAGACCCATGTAGGGTAAATACAAAGAAATTCGTATCTAGGTACATCATAGTAGGACTGCTGAAGCTAAAGACAAAAAACCCCACAAAAAAGAAATAATTTAAAACTACTTAAAGAATGGAAGAGATTATCTTTAAAGGACAAACAAAAAAACTGACTGATGACTTCTCTAGAGAAATAGTGACAACCCTACGATAATAAAAAAAAAGACAATAAGATGATATATTTAAATTATAGAGAGAAAATACATGGCAACCCAGAACTCTATGTTGAGGAAAAACATCATGAATGAGCAAAGACCTTTTGTTTTCAGACAAACAAAACCTGGATAAGTTAACATCAGCATGCCCACAATCAAGAAAATTCCAAAGGTATTCTTCAAGCAGAAAGAAAATAAGGAGAAAGGCTTAAGATGCAAGAAGGAATGAAAGTTAATGAAACGAGTAAAAATAGAGGATTACTGACTGCATAACATAATAAGAATAGACATTATTGGGTTTAAAATATGTAAGAAATTAGAATGTATGATAACTACAGCCTTTTGACTTTTATGGCTTTATGGTCAGGAAACATGCTGTGTAATATTTTGATGTTTTGGATTCTGTTAATGCTTGCTTTGTGGCCTAATACGTGGTCTATTCTCAAGAATGCTCCATGAGCGTTAGAAAAGAAAGTTTACTTGACTACCATTGGGTAAAGTGTTGTGTTTAAGTCTATGAAACCAAGTTGGCTGATTGTGGTATTTAGATCTTCCGTGTCTTTATTACTGACTGCATAACATAATAAGAATAGACATTATTGGGTTTAAAATATGTAAGAAATTAGAATTTATGATAACTACAGCTTTTTGACTTTAATGGCTGTATGCTCAGGAAACATGCTGTGTAATATTTTGATGTTTTGGATTCTGTTAATGCTTGTTTTGTGGCCTAATATGTGGTCTATTCTCAAGAATGCTCCATGAGCGTTAGAAAAGAAATTTTACTTGACTACCATTGGGTAAACTGTTGTGTTTAAGTCTATGAGACCAAGTAGATCTTCCGTGTCTTTACTGAGCTTCTTTATGGATATCCTGTCTGTCATCAGAAGTGGTATGTTGAAGTCTTCTACTATTATTGTGGAGCTATTTCTCTTTTCAATGCTGTTTGAGTTTGTTTTATGTATTTTGGAGCCCTGTCATTGGGTGTATAAGTATTTATTATGATTTTGACCTCCTGGTATATTGACCCTTTAATCATTATATAGTGTATTTCCTTTTCCTTTGTGGAGGATTTTACTTTAAAGCCTGTTTTATCAGAGATTAATATTGCCACTCTTATTTTTTATTGTAGTGTGCTTCATGTATGTATATATATATATATTTTTTTTTTCATTCTTTGAGATTTAGTTTGTTTATGTCTTTGAGTCTATGGTGTGTCTCTTGCAGTCTGCATACAGACGGATCATGTTTTCTAATCCATTCTGCTACTCTCTGTCTCCTTATGGGTGCAATTAAACCATTTACATTTATCGTAATTATTCATAGTTAACGAGTTTTTTTATGAGTTTAGTGCTGTCATTTTCATCTTTTTTGTGTATGTCTTGTTGGCATTTTCCTTATTCCATTTAATTTTCTCTGTTGAGTCATTTTTCTTTGTGCATTTTCTTTCCATCCTCTTCATTTTTGTTGCCTTTGTATTTACTGCTAATTTATTTTTTTCTGTGCTGAATCGTTTTTCTTTTTAGTCTTTCATCTTCTTCCTTGTTGTTGCTTTTGTATTTGCTGAAAATTTATGTTTTCCTTGCTTTTTTTAAATTTTAATGTGTAAGATTGTTAGTTTCCTTTGGGTTACCTTAACATTTACGTGTTTTTCTAAATTTAAACCAATCTTTTATTTCTTTATATCGTCTTGACTTCCTCTCCATATGAAAAATCTATGACTACATTATTTAGTCCCTCTTTTTTGTGTTAATGTTGTCATCTTTTACAGATCATTGTCTCTGTTTCTACATTTTCAGTGTTTTAGCTTTCATTTATTTGTGACATCCCTATGTGGGTTGATATCTGGTTGTTCTGTCCCGTGTTCTAGTTTTGGGTTGTTAGCTGATGTTATTGATTTTCTAACTGGAGAACTCCGTTTATTATTTCTTGTCATATTGGTTAGGTTTTTAAAAATTCCTTAAACGTCTGCTTGTCTGGAAATGTCCTAATTTCACCATCATATTTGAGAGACAGTTTTGCTGGATATATAATTCTTGGCAGGCAATTTTTTTTTTTTCCTTCAGGGCTTTGTATATGTCGTTCTTGCCTGCATGGTTTCTGCTGAGTAGTCCGAGCTTAGTCTTACTGACCCTTCTTTATAGGTGACTTTTTGTTTATCCCTAGCTACTCTTAAAATTCTCTCTTTATATTTGGTTTTGACAAGCAAGATTATAATATGTCCTGGTAACTTTATCTTGGCATCTACCTTGTGTGGGGTTCAGTAAGCATCTTGGATACATATCTTCTTATCTTTCACAAGATCAGTGAAGTTTTTAGCCAAGAAGTCTTCAACAATTCTCCCTGTGTTTTCTGTTATCCTCCACCCCCCACCCCGATTCTGGTGTTCCAATCACTCTTGATAGAGTCCCGCATAATTCTTAGAGTTTCTTCAATTTTAAAAAATTATTTTATCTGATTTTTCCTCAAATAACTTGGCGTCAATTGCTTTATCTTCAGTCTCACTAATTCTGACTTCCAGTGCCTCAATTCTGCTCCTCTTGTTTTCTATTGAGTTGTCTAATTCTGAAATTTTATTGTTACTCTTTTGGATTTGCTTGCTATCTTTCTATGGATTCTTGCAGCCTGTTACATTTGTCATTATACTCTTGTATAACCTTCTTAAGTTCCTCTTTTGTTTTATCTGTGTGTTCCTTGGCTTGTTCTTCGTTTTGCCTGATCTCCTCCTGGATCTCTTGAAGAGCTTGGTCTCTTAATCTTTTAAATTCTACCTCCGGCAATTCCTGGAATTTCTCTTCATTTGGAAGATTTCTTGATTTGTTGTTTTGGGAGCTTCCTGAATCCATCATGGTCTGCCTCTTTATGTTATTTGATATTTACACTTGTCTCTGAGCCATTAGTGAGTTATTATATTCATTTATTTTATGTTTGCTTGCTGAGTCGGAATCTACTTGACGGCACTGGGTTTGGTTTTTTTTGTGTGTGTGTGTGTACTGTGTCCTAGCTTCTTGTTTTATTTTGATATGCCCAAATAGGCTGCTTGGGTGAGCTAGTTTGATTATTGGCACCTTTTGAAGCTCTTACGTCCTGTCACCAGGTGATCAGAGCTGTTACTAGGTATGTGAGCCTAGGAGCCCTTTTACATTCTTGTATGGATTCAGCTCAGGTGTCCAGGTAGTCGGTCACCAAGTGTGTGGTGTAGGCTCTTACCTACAGTCCTACATAGACAGGGTTGATTGGTGTAGGTACAGGTGTCTGGCTACTGTGGGGGGAATGACTGCCCTTGAGTGTCTGGGAGGAAAGCATGTCCCTGTTCCCTAGAGCACATAGGTGGGTGGGTTTTGCAGCCAGACCATGGTCACCCAATGCTGTTGGTTGTAAGGACTGGGATTCACCACTTACTCTTGGACTCCTGAATTGGGTGGCTAGGTGGCATGGATGGAGCCACCAACCCTCAGGTCACTGATGTGGGTAGGTGAGGACCCTGCTTAATTGGCAGAACGTTGTCAAATATCAGAAATCTGCCCCTCCACTTTATAGCTGATAGAGTTGAAAATAGGCTTCAGGTATATACCCTGTCGTAGTGTGCTAATGAGAGCCTATGCTGTTGAAATGGGCCCACACAGATCTATGCAAGGGTGAAAGGCATTCAAAGTCCTTGGACCCCTTATATCTGTGCCTTCCCTAAGTTCCTGGCTTAGGGAAGCTGGCAGATTATTTTTTGTTGTTTGTTCCTGCTCCAGGGCATGTGATAGTTCCTACTTCTGGCCCAGGGGACCCAGAAATAGCCAAAGCTGGTCCAAGACTGAAAACAGAGAGGGAGGAAGCAGGTAAATGGGAGAGATGTTCTTCCCAAAGGGGATGATTTTTGATTTGTGTGGCATTTTAAATGCATGTACTTATCTTTTGCCAACTTAGCACTGCTTTTCACTGCTTATGGAGGCTTGTGTAGGCTTTCCACCACTCGATCTCTTCAGATGTGGAAAACATGTCCCGAGCGTCACTGCTTGCGTCACCGCACATGCCATCCGATCCAGCCTGCAGGGTGCTGGTTTGTGCCGGGTCAGGTCTGTCAAGCTCTCACTGCTTCTGAACCATATTCCTCTCCCCCTGCCACTAAGTCCAATTCTGTAACTTCACCTTTGATGTTCAGGGCTCCTAGATTGTCATATATAATCGATTTACTTCTCTGGGTCTTCGTTATAAGAGGGGCTACATAAAGCATCTGACTACTCTGCCATCTTGGCCCCACCCCTACAAGAGACATTTTTCATCACATTCCTGAATCTGACACTATCACAGAAACTTATCTCTGAGAAAATGAAATAGGGATGAGGCAGTAGGCAGAACAAACCCGTTGGGTTGGAGTCAATTCTGATGCATAATGACCCTATAGGTCAGAGTAGAACTGCCTCATAGGGTTTTCAAGGAGCGGCTGTTGCATTTGAACTACTGGGCCAGAGTATATTTGGAGCACTGGTGGTGCAGTGGTTAAGAACTCAGCTGCTAAGCTGCTCCATGGAAACCCTATGGGGGCAATTCTACTCTGTCCTATAGCGTTGCTGTGTGTTGAAATCAATTCACCAGCAATGGGTTTGGTTTTTTGATTTACATGCCTACATGAGTAAAATTTGACTTGAATCTCTAAACTTAATTCTAACGTAAGAATGATATTGTAGCACTTCTCCATAAAGGTTTGTCTTAAGTCATCAGGATAAATCCAAACCCACTGCCGTCGAGTCGATTCTGACTCATCCCGCCCCTATAGGACAGAGTAGAACTGCCCGATAGAGTTTCCAAGGAGCGCCTGGTGGATTTGAACTGCCGTCCTCTTGGTTAGCAGTCGTAGCACTTACCCACTATGCCACCAGGGTTTCCTCATCAGGATAAGCCTGTGCTAATTTATTGGATACCTTCAGGAATTCTTCATCAGTTATATTCACATTAAGAAGGAAAAAAATATCAGAAGGAACTTCATACATCCTTACCCTTCATTTCATGCAAGATTCAAGTGTGTCAGTGATGGTGGTTATGTAAAATTGATTCCTGGCACTCAATACTTCTGGAGCATTTCTGTCATTTACTTGTTTCTTCTAATGCTTCTGCAACAATAAACTGCTTGATAATCAGTATTTGGCAGTATTTGTTTTATTGTGTTTTCAAAATATTCTCTTATGTAAATATCTTGTTAATAGCTGGTAGAGATCTATGCATGTCTATAAATTTACTTCTGAATCTTGGAGAATTGACTCGTCAAATGAAAATGATGGAATATATTATTATACATAAACATAAATACATGGTCTGTGTTTCCATTTCGTTGGCGACGTTTTAAGCTTCTGTTCTGGTATCGCCTTTTTGAGACTGGTCTTCAGCAATATTCTCTATGGCACCTAGAATCTGGGTGTGTGATTCCAGGATTGCACTCGTTGCTATAGCATGTGCTTCCCAGTGGTTATTAGAAAGACATTTTAATGCTGATCATTGCCTATGAACAGCTCATCGGTGAATAGAGATGGCAAAAAATTTGTAAAATATCTGAATAGAAGAAAAAAATCATTTTTTTGACAAAAATCCATTGTGATACATCCTACAAAATTAAGTGAATATGTAGCACCTTGGTACGAAAATGGCGTATTCATTACATTCTAGAATTTTCTGTTGCATACCTTTATAATGCAGTGACATTTCACAGCATTGTCATAGGATTGGTCTCTGCACTTAGAAAAATCAATTTTGCAAGCTTCACATTATCAGTGAAACACTTGCTTTGCAATGTCTTTACCAGTATGATTTTTTAAGCTAGGAAATGTGATAAATCACCACACAGGTTTTCTATCTGTTGGAGATATGGATCTTTAAACAATCCTTAGCTGGCCTGTATGAGAAGGCTCAGAAGTGGAATCCACAGACAAAATGAAATATCGAGCTATGCTTATTTCACTGACAGTAGTTGATTGAACTTCATCACTTATCAAGATTATAAATTTTTTACACATTATTTTAGAATTATAGGATGGATTGCCCTTTCCTGTGTTACCATATTTTGAGATGTGACTTGCTAAAAATAGATCAAATGAGCAACAAGTTGAAGTCAACTTTAAAATTTTCCATTTCGTGGGGACCCAAAGACTTCATTTCTTTTTCACGAAGATAGTCCCCATTCGGTGATTGTTATGACAACAAGGACACATTACAAAATGGCTTTTCAATACTGATGTTCATTAATTTGTGATTCCAGTTCATAAGTTAAGCCAGAACAATGTGTTTGGTTTAAATATGATAACATGATCTCTGTGAATTGAACTATTTTCATGTTTACTGATCCTATTCAATTTGCACCAATTGCTAAATTCATCTGTAACAATTCAAGAATTAAGTGAGGATGACGGGTTTGTTTGGTTAGTAGGTTTGCAAACAAAACAATACACTGAGCTGACTGATGGAGATTGCAGTAGCCACTCCCTCTTATAATTTTCATCATTAACTTTGCACTCTAGAAAAAATTCTGGCTATAGAACTTTGTTTACCATCCAGGAATTTTCAACACAAATTTACAAGTGGACAACTGTAATGTTGAGAATCACTTGGGCCTCTTTTGATCCAGTAATTTACTTCATTGAAAGAAAATTATTCCACAAGGCAGGATCTGCATTTCTGTTATTTATGGGGTCTGCAGATGTGACAATTTAATATTCTTAGTTTCACTTTCTAGATCATTACTAATTTTTTTTTTTTACTACAGCAAGAAATGGATGCAGAATTTGGAACAAATCCTGTTATATTTGTATTGCCATCCTTAATTTCAGCACTAGTGGTACTAGTAGGATGATTCCCACCCATAAGCACGTACCTTTAATGGAAGAAGTCTCTTCTGATTTATTACATTCTAAAAAGGAATTTGGGGATTGTCTTTAGGGATTCACAAATCATTTTCTTTTTATCTCCTGCAGGCTTCCATTTTTGCACTCCACTTAGTTATTGCCATTTCATTTTGCCTGGATATAAAATTATGTCACTTTTTAAATTTGATTCTACCATAACAATAAATTTGAATAATAGAAAGTAAATTTATAAAACAGGTAGTTTATAAAATAAAATTTAATTTAGAATTTAGACATTAACACAACAAATTTGTATTTGAAAATTAAATAACTCATTGCTGTGGATTAAATTTTAACTAACAGTGACCCTATTGGACAGAATAGAACTGCACAGCAGGGCTTCTAAGGAGAGGCTGGTTGAGACCTTTTAGTTTCAGCCAAGCTCTTAACCAAATGTTCCACCAGGGCTACATTTGAAAATTAGTAAGTAAAAACGTTAATTTGGACCATGAGATTTTGTTCTTCAGGTCTTAGATAGTCCAAAGAAATAGTACATGATATTCTTCTCCATGGACTAATTCCTCCTGAAAACAGGTCCAAAGTATGTAGGATGTAGTCTGGCCATCTTTGCTTCTAGCCTAGGGTACGTTCTGGTTATACTTCTTTCAAGATAGATTTTTTCATTCTTTTGGCAATTCATGGTGTATTCAGAATTCTTCACCAATACGACAATTAAAAGGCATCAGTTCTTCTACAGTCTTCCTTATTCATCAGCCAGCTTTCCCACACATACGAGGCCACTGAAAACACTGTGGCTTGGATCAGTTGCATCTTCGTTTTCAAGGTGATGTCTTTGCTTTTCAACACTTTAGAGGTCTTTTGCAGCCAGTTTCCCTAATGCAATGCATCTTTTGATTTCTTAACTGCTGTGTCCATGCGTGTTGATTGTGGATCCAAATAAGATGAAATCCTTGACAACTTCAATCTTTTCTCCGTTTATCACGATGTTGCTCATTGGCCCAGTTGTGAGGATTTTTGTTTTCTTCATGTTGAGGTGCAATCTCTACTGAAGGCCGCGGTCTTTGATCTTCATCAGTAAGTGCTTCAAGACCTCTTATCTTTTAGCAAGCGGGGTTGTGTCATCTGCAAAATGCAGGTTGTTAATGAGTCTTCCTCCAATCCTGATGTCGTGTTCTTCGTATAGTCTAGCTTCTCAGATTATTTGCAGATTAAATAAGTATTGTGAAAGGATACAACCCTGACACACACCTTTCCTGACTTTAAACCACGTAGTATCACCTTTTTCTGTTTGAACGTCTACCTCTTGATCAGGTTCCTCATCAGCACAATTGAGTGTTCTGGGATTCCCACTCTTCGCAATGTTATCCATAATTTGTTATGACCCAAGCAGTCAAATGCCTTTGCATAGTCAATAATACACAGGTAAACATCTTTCTGGTATTCTCTGCTTTCAGCCAGAATCGATATGACATCAGCTGTGATATCCCTTCTTCCATGTCCTCTTCTGAAACCTGCTTAAATTTCTGGCAGTTCCCTGTCAATGTACTGCTGCAGCTGCTTTTGAATGATTTTTAGCAGAATATTACTTGCATGTGATATTAATGATATTGTTTGATAATTTCCACATTTGGTTGGATCACCTTTCATAGGAATAGGCGTAAATATGGATGCTTGCCAGTTCGTAGGCCATATTTCTTGGGATTAGACAAGTGAGCGATTCCAGTGCTGCATCCATTTGGTGAAACATCTCAGTTGGTATTCCGTCAATTCTCGGAGGCTTTTTTTTCTCACCAATTCCTTCAGGGCAGCATGAACTTCTTCCTTCAGTATCATCGGTTTCTGATCATATGCTACTTCCTGAAATGGTTGAAGGCCGACCAATCCTTTTTGGTATAGTGACTGTGGGTATTACTTTCATCTTCTTTTGATGCTTCCTGCGTCATTTAATATTATACCCGTAGAATCCTTCAGTATTGCAACTCAAGGGTTGAGTTTTTTCTTCAGTTCTTTCAGCTTGAGAAATGCTGAGTGTTCTTCCGTTTTGGTTATCCATCTCCAGATCTTTACACATGTCATTATAATACTTTTTCTTCTCAAGCCACCCTTTGAAATCTTCTCTTCAGCTCTATTACTTCGTCATTTCTTCCTTTCACTTTAGCTACCCGACATTCAAGAGCAAGGTTCAGAGTCTCTTCTGACATCCGTTTTGGTCTTTTCTTTCTTTCCTGTCTTTTAAAGGACCTCTTGCTTTCTTCATGTGTGATGTCCTTGATGTCATTCCACAACTCACCTGGTCTTCAGTTGTTAAGTTTAACACGTAAAATGTATTCTCGAGGTGGTCTGTAAGTACAGGTAAGATATACTCAAGGTCGTACTTTGGCCCTTTTTGACTTATTCTAATTTTCTTCAGTTTCAGCTTGAACTCCCATGTGAGCAATTGACAGTCTGTTTCACAATCGATCCCTGGCCTTGTTCTGACTGATGATATGAGTTTTCCCATCTTCTCTTTCCACAGATGTAGTCAGTTTGATTCCTGTGTATTCCATCTGGTAAAGTCCACGTGTATAGCTGCCGTTTATGTTGGTGAAGAAAGATATTTGCAGTGGATGAGTCACTGGTCTTGCAAACTTCTTTCATGAGATTTCTGGCATCATTTCTATGAGCAATGCTGTGTTTTCCAACTACTTTTCCTTCTTTGTTTCCAACTTTAACATTCTAAAGACCAGTAATTATCAATGCATCTTGATTGCATGTTTGATCAATTTCAGGCTGCAGACGTTGTTTAAAATCTTCAATTTCTTTGTCTTTGGCATTAGTGGTTGGTGCATAAATTTGAATAGTCATATAAACTGGTCTTCCTTGTAAGTGTATGGGTAATAGCCTATCAGTGACAACATTGTACTTCAGGCTAGATCTTGAAATGTTCTTTTTGATGACTAATGTAACGTCATTCTTTTGACTCTGGTGGAATATCCGTGTTTGTAAGACTGCTCACAGACTGTTTCACCAGAGAGTTTTCTGGTACTGCAATATCTACCACTAATCTCTGTGATCCCTTTGAATGGGCAAAATAAGAATAGTGCTATAGATTTCTTCCAAATACGGAAAACATAATTATGAAAATGTTCTTGCTGTTGATTATGTTCTTTACCAATTTGTTTGTATGGGATTTTTGATACTTCACTTGAAAAATGAGTCCAAGGTACTGTGATGTGATTGTTTACTTTGTGTGGCCTTTCTAGCCATGGTCTTATAACATCCACCCTGGTGCTTGGGCAGGACTGTGTGATAGGGTAATTGTGGCTCACCAAGGGGATTGTTTAGTTTTCCCTTCAAAGAGCACCAGTTCCAGAGCAAAGAGGAGGATTCAACTCCCATCAAGGAAGAACAGCCAGGAGCTGAGCATATATTATGGACCTGAGATCCCTGCACTGAGAAGCTCCTAGAAGCAGGAGACTGAGATAGAGAGAGGAAGCTGTAACCCTGAAGACGGTAAGATGCCATGGCAGGAGAGACCAAGCAACAGGGACCCGGCTATAGGAGATGATGGCCCATGGAGAAGGAAAGCTGAGTGCCTTTGGAGAGAGGCCCAAGGCCAGGCAGAGGCACGCCTATGAGCACAGGAGGGAAGAGGCTGTCCTGATAGAAGAACTGTATTCTGAGTGTCTTTGAGCCTGAGTTGTAACTGTTACTTCCCTAATAAACCCCATAATCATGAATATGGACTGCGAGCTCTGTGTGGCCATTGCAATGAATTATTGAACCCAGCAGAGAAGTAGGGAGTGCTGTGTGAGGGACAGTTGGTGTCAGGGTTAGTGAAGATGGTGGAGAGAGGGTAGTTTTTCACCAATGCCTTCAATGCAGCTTCGATTTCTTCCTTTTATACCATCAGTTCTTGATCTTATGCTACCTCTTGAAATGGTTGAAAATTATCCAGTTCTACTGCAGTAGCTATATTAATATCAGACAAATTATACTTCAGAAAAAGGAGTCTTATTGGGAATAAGTAGGGACATAACATAATAAAGGTTCAATTCTCCAAAAAGATACAACAATCCTAAATGTGTACGTATTTAACAACAGGGCTCCAAAATACAAAAACTAATAAATCTGAAAGAAGAAATGGACAAATAAGCATTTATAATTGATATCAATACTTTTCTATCAACAATTAATAGAGCCCTGCTAGTTGAAGTCCAAAGCATCTGTGTGATGTCTATGTGTGTGTACGTATGTGTGTATGTATGTATATAGTATAAAGACAAGTAATACAGAAATAAACATAGATAGATGTTGTAGTCCTTGGGAGGTGCAAACGGTTAATGCATTCAGCTGCTAACCAAAATGTTGGAGGTTTGAGTCCACCCAGAAAGACTTCGGAAGAAAGGCTTGGCGGTCTACTTTTGAAAAATTAGCCATTGAACTGACACACTTGAGTGTCAGTACTACTCTGACACACATGAGTCAGATCAGCTTAATAGCAATTGAATGATTTTTTTATTCATTCTGCCGATATTTGTCTTTTAATTGGTATCTTAGGCTGGGTTCTCCAGAGAAGCAAAACCAGTGAGATATATATTTAAATAGATTTATATCAAGGAAATGGCTCACGAGGCTGTAGAGGCTGGTAGGTCTCAAGTCCACGGGTCAGGCTGGTGGCTTCTCCTGACTCACGTAGATGCAGGGACTGCAGAACTCAAGATCTGCAAGTCATACAACAGGTCTGTGGCTCACAGGCTGCAAAGGCTGACAAATCTCAAGATCGGCAGGTAAGCTGGCAGGCCGTGGCTCACAGACTGTGGAGGCTGATGAATCCCAAAACTGGAAGGGAAACTGAAGGTTCAAATCCCAAAAACTTGAGATCAGATGAAGAGGAGCCAGCTGCAGGATTCAGAGTGAGCAAAAGCTCAAGAGCCTTGCCAGAAAGTCCACCTATATTGGATGCAGTCCACACCCGCAAGGAAACTCCCTTACATCTTATTGGCTACTCACAGCAGATCCCATCATGGAGGTAATCGCATTATATCACATCTCATCATGGAAGTGATTTCATCCGTATACGACTGCTAAACTACATCATAACTGCCAAAGCACTGAGAATCATGGTCCGACAAAGTTGACACACAACTTTAATGATCCCAATTGTGAATTTAATCTATTTATATTTAAAGCGATTAATGATAAGGAAGGACTTATATCTTCTACTTTGTAGTAGGTCATATATGTATTTTGTTGCTCATTTTCTTCACTACTGTCCACTTTTGTGTTTGACTGATTTTTTTCAAGTGTACAATTTTGGTCCTCTCCTTATTTCCTTTCCTTATATTTTTTAACTTCTTAGTGGTGACCATGAGGATTACAATTAAGATCTTATATTTATAACAATCTTCTTTTAATTAATATAAATTTAGCTTCAACAGTATACAAAATTCTGCTTTTATTCAGCTCAGTTACCTCCCCTACTTACGTTGCTGTTACAAAAATTGCATCTTCATACATTGTGTGTCCATTAAGAGAGATGTGTAAGTATTTTTATGCATTCGTGCTTTAAATCATGTATGAAAAAAAGAGAGCCGTGATATAAAAATATTACTGACTTTGTTTTATCTAAGTAGTTACCTTTACGGAGTCTTTGTTTCTTTTTATGGCTTCCAGTTACTGTCTAGTGTCCTTCCATGCCAGCCAGAATGATTCCCTGTGGCATTTCTCATAAGGCAGTTCTGCTACTAACACACTCCCTCAGGTTTTGTGTATCTGGGCATGTCTTAATTTCGCCTTCATTTTTGAAAGATAGTTTTGCTAGATATTGACATCTTGGTTCATAGTTTTGTTTCTGTATTTTTTTTTTTCCTGTGCCTTAACTACATCATCCCACTATTTTCTTGTCTCAATGGTTTCTGGTGAAAAATCAACAGTTAAACTTGTTGAGACTCTCTTGTACATTAGGAGTCACTTATCTCTTACTGCTTTCAAGTTTCTGTGTTTGTCTTTTGACATTTTGATTATGTCTGTCTGTGGATATCTATGTATTTATTGTCCTTTGAGTTTATTGAGCTTCTTGGATATCTAGATGACATTTCGGACCCTTCCAGTCATTACGTTTTCAAATATTCTTTCTGTCCTTTCATCTTTCTTTCCTTTCTAGGACTCCTTAATGAGTATATTGGTATGCTTGATGTTGTCCCGCAGGTCCCTTAGGCTCTGTTCATTTTCTTCATTCTTTTTCCTTTATGCTCCTCAGTTAGAACAATTTCAGTTGTGCTTCTTCAAGTTTACATTTTCCTGCTTTCTTGCTCAAATCTGCTGTTGAGCTCCTCTAATGAAATTTTTATTTCAGCTATTCTACTTTTCAGCTCTGTAATTTCTTTTTGGTTCTTTTGTATAATATTTCTTTATTAATATTTTCTACTTGTTCATACATTCTTCTCTTGGTTTCCTTTTTTTTTTTTTTGTCTATGGTTTCTTTAGCTCTTTGAGGAAATTTAAGACAATTGGTTTAAATCTTTGTCTAGTAATCCCAATATCTGTGTTTCCTTAGGGATGCTTTCTGTTCATTCTCTTCTTTCTTCTTAACAAATGAACCATCCTTTTCTGTTTCTTTTTATGACTTAAAATAGTGTGTTGAAAACTAGATATTTTAAACATTATAATGTAACTCTGGAAATCAGATTCCCTCCTGTCATTAGGGTTTGCTTTTTTTCTTTTTTTTTTCTTAAATTGTTGAGGGCCAGTCATCCATTTGCTTAGTGATGTTCCCAAACTATTTCTGCAAAGATTGTATGTCTTCTCATGTGTGGACACTGAAGTTCTGTTCTGTTATGTCAGCAGTCAGTTCATAACCTGACAGTGATTTCTTTAAAAGCTTGTAGCCAGAAAGAAAAAGTAACATTATCCCAGTCTTTGCAGATTGGCTCTGAACTGGGGCGCTCTTTCAATGCTAAGCAAGAGTGCCTAAAACTCTGCCTTAGCCTTCACTTCCTGCCCCCATGGAGCCCAAAGATCAGCCAGAGGTGCAAGCCCAGAGCTTTGTCAGGATCTTTATGAGCATGTCTTCATCCTTAGGCAAGAACATTGCACTCCAGATTCCTCAGTATATGTGGTAGCCCTTCAAAGCCCTTAAACCACCAAGCGTCTTCCTCTCAGCCTCCTTTTTTCCAAGCTTTTGGATGTCTCTGCTGTTTTCTCTGTCCTTCATCCTTTGACCCTGGAGTTAGGACCAATTCTTTGAGGTTTGTACTCCTCAGTTTCCATCACATCATACATTTTTTCTTGTGTGCTGTTGAGTCAATTCTGACTCATAGTGACTATAGGATGGAGTAGAACTTCTCCAAAGGGTTTCTTAGGCTGTAATCTTTATGACAGGAAACGGTCATATCTTTCTCCTGTGGAGTAGTTGGTGGATCAAATCAAAAGGTTTAAGAGCTGAGTGCTTAACCACTGCACTACTGGGGCTCCTTTTGACATCATGCATCATAATAGACTTTTAACACACCCCTCAGAAACATAGAAGTCCATAAATTATCAACGATACAGAAGATTTAACATGTATAAATATACCAAATTGATATATATGTATGTGTGTGTATTATCTAACCACTAAAGAATATACATTCATCTCATGCACATACATAGTGTTTATAAAAATTGACTATATACTGTGTTATAAAGCAAGTCTCAACAAATTTCAAGAGTCTGCAATAATATAGAGGATACCATGTAAGTACACCATAATTAAAAAAGAAACCATCTTAGAAAAAGAAAATACAAAATCTCCATGTCCTTGGATATTTTAAAATACTATGAGTCAAAAAAGACATCATGATGAAAATTAGAATACATTTTGAAGTGAACAATTATGAACATAGTGCATGTAAAAAGTTGTGCAGTACAGACAGTATAATATAGGAAACTTATAGCCTTAAAAATATAATTGGAAAGAACAAATCTTGAAAAATAAGTGAGTTAAACATCCATTGAAAATGTTGGGAAAAAAACAGAAACAAACATTCATAGAAATTTTTGTTTCTATTAATGATTGAATACATGCAACAGACGATCAACGAAGACTAAAGTTGATTCTTAGAAAATGCTAGTAAAATTGACAAACTTTAGGCAAGACTGATCAAGAGAAAAAGAATGAAGGTATAAACAACGAATATCAGGAATTAGAAAGAAAATGACTACAGATCTTGCAGAACATAAAGATAACGTGAGAATGTTATGAACCATATTAGTCAATAAATTTGCAAATTTAGGTAAAGTAGGCAAACGTATCCTACCATGTAAGTTAATAACAATGATTCAGGAAGAAACAGGAAGCAAAAGTAATTCCACAACTGTTAATAGAATTGAATTAGAGCTCAAACTATTCTCAAAAAGAAAACTTCATGTCAGATGGCTTTTCCTGCAAATTCTGCCAAATATTCAAGAAATATTTCACAAATTCTTCAATATAAAATGAAATATATACCCAAACTCCTTTTTAAAGCTTGTAGAATGAATATTGATACCAAAACCTGACAAGAGCAGCACAAGATGGGAAAATTACAGGCCAATGTCACTGATGAACATAGATGCAAAATATGAAAATAAATAGGCAAAACAAATGCAGCAATACTGTGAAGAAGATTATATTATGACCAAGTTGGGTCTATCCCAAGAATTCAAGGTTAGTTTAACATTCAAAAATGAATCAGTATAATTTGCCATATGTACAGGAAAAATAAATGTGATTATATTAATAGGTGTAATAAAATAAGTATTTGATAACCTTCAGCATCCACTCATGTTTTTTAAAAGAACATCTAGCATGTCACGAGACCAGAAGAACCAAAATGTTCCTGGCTACTGTCGCTGAACATTTTGATCAAAGAGTCCATAGAAAAGCCCTGATCAAAAGGGGGAAATGCAGAACAGAATTTCAGATTCTCATGAACCCCAGACTTTTTGGAGCCATTGAGGGTGAATGAACTCCTGAAACTATTTCCGTGAGATATTCTTTAAACATTACACCAAAAGCCTTCCCTTGAATTATCTTAAAACTGAAGTATAAAAAAGAAAAAACCAAACTGTTGCTGTTGAGTTGATTCTGACTCAGAGACCCTGTAGGACAGAATAGCACTGCCGCATAGGGTTTCCAAGGTGCAGGTGGTGGATTCAAACTGCTCTTCTTTTGCTTGGCTACCGTATCACTTAACCGCTGTGCCACGAGGGCTCCAGAACATTAGCTTACTTAACTAATAAAAGTGGTCTACCTTGAGCATATGCTCTTTTAAGAACTGTCTACATGGCATCAGATTGACAACAGCTA
Source organism: Loxodonta africana (assembly GCF_030014295.1). Classification (NCBI taxonomy): domain Eukaryota; kingdom Metazoa; phylum Chordata; class Mammalia; order Proboscidea; family Elephantidae; genus Loxodonta; species Loxodonta africana. The sequence continues at coordinate 558,756 of NW_026975658.1, read as the reverse complement.
CTGAAAAGATTAGATAGGAACCTTAAGGAGCAGTGGGTTTATGTTAATGACAGAGGAACAACTCAGAAAAGGAGGGTAAGAATAGTTGCACAACTTGAATGTAACCAATGTCATTAAATTGTGCAGGTAGAAACTGTTAAGTTGGTGTATGTTTTGCTGCATACATTCTCCACCAGAAAAAATAAATTTACAGGTAATAATTAACAAAAAATGTCAAGGAGAGCTAAATATTTTGAAAATAAGACAGATTTGCATGTGAGGGAAGGAGTGGGGTGAGGTGTTTTAGATTAATAGTCAGAAGGCTTATGGGAGCAGGATATTTGAGGAGATAACTGACCTATATCAAAGGAGAGAATAGCTGTATGAAGTTCTGGAGGGAGGATATTGCCAATAAAGGCAAGAGTTGTTTCTGAGGCCCTTAAATAACCAAGTGTTTTGGCATGTTTGAGGAAGCTCAGGAAATAAGTCATGGCTAGTTAGTGTGGAGTGAACCGAGGGAAGACTGTTAGGAAATGAGGTTAGTATGGTGGGCAAGCCCCGCATCATGAAAGACCATGGGAAGGGTTTGGGAATTTTTCCTAATTGCCATGAGAAGCCACTGAGGTGATGCTGTTATGTAGACTGTAAGAGGGAAGATCGGTGGCACGGAGTCCATTTTTAACCAAGAGATGATGGTGGCTGTAAGGTGGAGGTAGTGAGAAGTGGATAGAGTCAGGATTTATGTTAAGGTAGTGCCAAGAGTCCAGAATTTGTATCAATGGATTGGATGCAAGATTTGAATAAAGGAGAGAAATCAAGGGTGATTTCTAGGTTTTTGTCCTGAACAACCCAGAGGATAGTGAGAATATTTGCTGAGATAAGGAAGACTGGGAGGTAAATAAGACACTTGAAGCAAGAATTTTATTTGAACCACATTAAGTTTGAGATGCCTAGTAGACATTCAAGGGGAGATGTAGTCAGCCATGGGTGAAGGAACAACAGGGCAGAGTGTGTAAATGAGGGTATCCTAGAGCTCAGGTGGAATTGACTGCCATGAATTGGCTCAGATAACCTAGACAGTGAGAAGTGATGAGTGATGTTACTTAAACAGGGCATGGAAATCAATGAAAAAGGTGTGGGAGTGGCAGGGAGGCTAAGGTAGAGAAGTTTCTCTCTCCCTAAACCTGATTGGCTGGATTTGAAGACATCATAAGTTCGTGTATGAGAAATATCCAGGAAATTACCAGTTGATTTAATAAATTGATAACAAAGTCTACCTTTCAGCCAAAGATTGAAAAACAAACAAACCAATTGCCATCTAGTGGATTCTGACTCTTAGGAACCCTATAGGACGGAGTAGAACTACCCCATAGGGTTTCTAGGGAGCAACTGATGGATTCAAACAGCAGACTTTTGGTTAGCAGCTGAGCTCTTAACCACTGCACCACCAGGGCTCAGACCAAGAATAACACACGTGAGGAACTTACTCCTTAGTTCAATCAAGTATGAGACCAAATGGGCAATACCTGCTCAAAAGCAAAGATGAAAAGGCAGGAAAGGGCAGGAAACCTGGACGAATGGACATGGGGAACCTGAGGTGGACAGGGAAAGGGGGAGAGCGCTGACACAAAGTGGGGATTGCAACCAATGTCACAAAACAGTTTGTGTATCAATTTTTGAATAAGAAACTGATCTGTGCTGTAAACTTTCACCTAAAACCCAGTAAAATTAAAAAGAAAAAAAAATCAAATAAAGCTCAGTATAAAAAAAATAGGAAAAGAATCATTTTAATGGGAAAATGTAGATTGTAAAAATGCGTATGACTCACCCCCATTTTAAAGAGTGTAATATTCTGTAGTTTGATATATATTTGCACTGGAAGCTTGGAAGCAGACTTAGAGACGTGAATACCTCAGGTGCTGGGATTTAAAAAATACATGGTTTTATTTTTTAAAATTCGTCTGTTATTGGTAGTTTAAAACAGGTCTTCAGTTATCAAAATATCAAAAATAATCAAAAGAATACCTGTATAACCTGCTTTTTAAATAAAGAAAATCCACTGAGATAGCTCACAACTGGCAATTCCCCAGCTGGGTAATCGGCCAGGTGAGGGGCATCAAGGCGACCAGGTGAGGATGGTCCAGACCAAAAGGAGAGGAGAGGAAGCCCCACCCAAGCGTTGGGGGAGGGTGCAGAGGGCACCTCCTCTAAGGGTCATTCGTTTGCTGACCTCCGATGGCCGTCTCCGAGCCCACCAGAGGGCTCCCTGATGGCTTGACACTGACCATTTGGCCTCGGAGAGCCTGAGAAGCCACCAAGGGAGGGTGTGGTTTAAAAAATATATTTCAATATATACATTCATATTTACACTCTATGCCAGTCTCTGTGCTTCTAGTCTTGTTTCCGTGCAATCATGTAGGTAATATACATAATATGTATTTCTTTCGAATTCATCATTCTGACAGTCTTTTTAAAAACAAAAACCAAACCCATTTCCATGGAGTCAATTCCAGCTCGTAGCTACCCTATAGTACAGGGTAGAACTGCCCTATAGTGTTTCCAAGGAGTGTCTGGTGGATTCTAACTGCCGACCTTTGGTTAGCAGGCGTAGCTCTTAACCACTACACCACCAGGGTTTCCAAAGACTCTTCCCTGGCTGGAAATCCCTGGCAGTGGCGGTGAAAATGCGGAATCCTAGCCACTAGACCACCAGGGAACCGACAGGCTTTTTAGCGTGTAGAAATTCAAATTTGTAATTTTGGAGATTCCCCCTCTTTTTTTCAAAATGGGGGGCATTGAGATGGAGGATTTTCCCATGCGCACCATCCTAAGGGATTTAATTAACCCATAGTTGAGACATGGTAAACATCTCAAGAAATTATTGCCTTTGAGAAACTTGAGGGTGAGTAGGCATATCACCTGATTCCTCTTAAACTCCTTTTAAAAACCTGACTTGAAGACTCACCTGCCTTTTTGAATAAGTGCCAGCTTGAATAGGCAGGGTTCAGGGAATTGCCAACCAAAGGTATGGTTTCTCCAGAGGCCTCCAAGGGGTGTAAAAGAAGAGCGGAGCCAGACCCCGTGCTTGGGACACACCCTTGGTATGAAATATTTGAGTGTGTGTGTGGTGGGGGAGCACTGGGTGTGGGAGAGTGGGGTGGGTGGGTAATAGGGAAATGCCTGGGGTTTTTTTTGTTTGTTTTTAAGAAACAGTGTTTTACAATTTTTATTTATTTTTATTTTTTATTACAGTGAACAGTTCAGTGGAGACATGTTCCTTATCTGCAGGGGCTAGTGGAAGTGCTGATAGCTGAGAATGTAGCCTGCTCCCCAAGTGCGAGTTGGCATTTTGGAGAGAAAACTTGATGTTTGGAGCACTGACTGGCCCTGCCTTTTCTAAATAATTAAGGGTGGTGGGGTGGTGGTAAGAGAAAGAGGATGGTCTATGAACACTGACCCTGGAAAATTAACCCGAGTGTGTGGGTTGTGGATAGCAGGAAAAGAACATCGCCCGCAATTGACAGCAGTGCCTTTATTTATTTATTTATGCTTCTTTTTAGTTCTGAGTTGTTTTTAAGCCAGAAATTAATGGGGCCACCATGAGTTTTCAGAGAATGAGTTTTACAAAAATCTAAGTGTTTTAAATATTGCCAGGATTTACTTATATATGCTGTATATGAGAAAAGTCCTTACAGTTATAGGGAGGAGAAAGAAAGTATATTCAGGAATTAAATTTTCACAGTTCTCTGAATTCTTATGTTTCTCTTGTTGTCCGTTTTTCTTTTTTTGTCCTTCATCCACCCCTTCCACCTTGACCCACTGTCTTCATCATCTAGTGCTGCCATAACAGAAATACCATGAGTGGATGGCTTTAACCGAGAGAAATGTAATACCTCACATTAAAGTAGGCTAATAGTCCACATTCAAGGCATCAGCTCTAGGGGAAAGCTTTCTCTCTCTTTCAGCTCTGGAAGAAGGTCCTTGTCCTTAGCCTTCCCATGGTCAAGGAGCTTCTCAGGTGCAGGGACCCTGGGTCCAGAGGGCATGCTCTGCTCCTGGTGCTGCTTTCTTGATAGTCTGAGGCCCCCAACTCTCCGCTTGCTTCCCTTTCCTTTTATCTCTTGAGAGATAAAAGGTGGTGCAGGCCACACCCCAGGGAAAGGTGACCTGAGTGAGGGTGGTGTTACAATCCCACCCTAATCCTCTTAAAGTAAAATTACAATCACAAAATGGAGGACAACTACACAATAGTGGGAATCATGGCCTAACCAAGTTGAGACACACGTTTTTTAGGGTCATAATTCAATCCATGACACCCACCAAACCAAACTTGTCACCATCAAGTTGATTCCAACCCGTAGTTGATTTGAACTCATAGAGACTGTATAGCATAGAGTAGAACTACCCCATAGAGTTTCCAAGGACTAGTTGGTGGATTCGAACTGCTGACCTTTTGGTTAGCAGCTGAGCTCTTAACCACTATGCCACCAGGGCTCCTCTTGATCCACAGTCCACCCTAATTCACCACTGTGTTAGAAAAAGGTTTTGATATTCTAAAATGAGAACTTTTTACTATACTTTGTGTTAGTGGTTGCTTTTGGTATGTCTTTAAGCACTGAACAGTTACCTCATACCCGTTAAAAACCCATTGCCACTGAGTCTATTCCAACTCATAGCGGCCCTATAGGGCAGAGCAGAACTGTGCCATAGACTTTCCAAGGAGTGCCTGGTGGATTTGAACTGATGACCTTTTGGTTAGCAGCTGTAGCTCTTAAACAGTACACCACCAGTGTGGGAGGGGTTTAATTGATAACATGATGTCTGGGCTCCAAGGGAGATGGAATGGATGTGCAGGAGAAGGGCATGCAGAGTCTTCCTGTATAGTCCCCAGAACTCTGTTCAAGATCATAACATACCTCAGTAATCACTTGAATCTAAACATACAACTTTAACAGTTGATGTAAATGACTTTACACATGAATTTTGGAACTCAACTCTTTCTCAATGGAAGTTTCTTCAACTAAGCTGTTTGTTTGTATTCCCTTAACAATTATGAAAGCTAACATTTATCGTGTTCATTCTGTGTATAAGGCCTTTTTCTAAGTGCCTTGTGTGTTTTATTTAACCTGCGTGACAACCTTTTGAATAAGACCCATTTTAGAAATGGGAAACTGAGGCAGTGAGAGGTAAAGTAACGTGCCCAGAACACCCAGCTGATAAATTGAGTTAGGATTTAAACCCAGGCAGTTTGTTTCAGAATTTGCTTATGTAATCACCGTACGTGACAGCAGTGAGCCCTAGTGACTCTGTGGTTAAAGAACTTGGCTGCTAACTGAAAGGTCAGTGGTTCGAACCCACCAGCCTCTCTGTAGGAGACAGATGTGGCAGCTTGCTTCAGTGAAGACTTACAGCCTTGGAAACCCTATGCGGCAGTTTTACTCTGTCCTTTGGGGTCACTATGAGTTAGAATCGACTTGATGACAGTGGGTTTTGGCACATAATACTAATGTGCAGTGTATTCTGTATGCCGTGTATATGTTCAGAAACTAATTTTCCGAACATTTCTGCCATATATAGATTACCAATCCAGTTGCCATTGAGTAGATTTTCACTCCTGACGACCCCGTGAGTTTTCAGAGTAGGACTGCCCTCCATGCGGTTTTCAATAGCTGTGACCATTTGGAGGTGGATTGCCAGGCCTCTCTTCCAAGGCAACTGAGTGGATTTAAACTGCCAACCTTTCAGTTAGTAACTGAGCACTTAACTCTTTGTGCCACCTAATACATATATATACTAGGAGGTTTTCCTCCTTATTTGTACTTTAATGATTTTTAGACTCTTATGAATACTTGTTCCTGGCAGTGAACTAGATGCTAAAGAACAGAATAGGCACATGTAAGCCTCTCTCACCTTCTCCCTCCCCTCTTTCACAGAGATGAAATGAAAAGGAATTAATGAAGACAGATCATTGGATTAGGGCCCATACTCAGGGCTCTAACAGCATGAGGAGTTTCTCCTGTCACTTCAGTTCTTGTTCAGGAATTGGCACCTCCTTTTTGTGAATCACAAAGACCAGTGCTTTATATCAAGCCATTTAGATTTGGGGTATGGAGCAGTGTCATTCAATCAGACAGTGTTCCAGTACTATTCGTAAGATTTCACTGGCCAGTTGTTTTTAGAAATAGATCACTAGGTCCTTTTTCCTAGTCCGTCTAAATCCAGAGCTCCACTCAAAGCTGTCTACCATGGGTGAACCTGGTGGTATTTGAAATACCGGTGGCATAGCTTCCAACATCACAGCAACATGCAAGCCACCACACTACAACAAACTGACAGAAGAGTGGTGGGCGTTAAAAAATGAGAAGAACCAAAAAGAGTGCTTCTTCCATGTCTGCTGATTTAGAGGAACCATGAGAAATTGTCAAGTGAAGAGTGATTCAGAGAAAAACATTGGTAGAGTGTGACCTAATTTCCATAAAAAACAAACAAGTGAATGTCCTTACGTGTGTCCCGGCAAAAAGCAGTGTGTAAAAGGGTACATATGTATCTTTGGACACTGGACACTTTGGGGGAGCAGGTACAATATACTTATGTGGGGATGGCTCTTATTATAACTTCTATATACAAATCTCTATTGTTAAATGTGTTATAAGAATGTAAAACCTTTTAAAGTTTAGTAACATCATACGTGTATGTGTGTGTATTTGAAACTTTTTTTTTTTTTTACTATGTTATATATGTGTTTTTTAGTTATCTAGTGTGGCTATAGCAGAGATACCACAAGTGGATGGCTTTAACAAACAGAAACTTATTCTCTCACAGTTTAAGAAGCAACAAGTTTGAAGTCAGGGCACCAGCTCTAGGAGAAAGCTTTTTCTCTTTGTGGCTCTGGGGGAAGGTCCTTGTCATCTATCTTCCCCTGGCCTAGGAAATTCTCAGCGCGTGGACACTGGGTCAAAAGGAAGTGCTCCACTCCAGGCACTTCTTCCTTGGTGGTATGAGGTCCCTCTCATCTCTGCTCACTTTTCTCTTTGTATCTCAAAAGATACTGACTCAAGACTCACCCTAATCCTGCAGATTGTGTCCTCCCTCATTAACCTAACTGCCTCTAATCCCGCCTCATTAACATCACAGAGGTTAGAATTTACAACACGTAAGTAATCACATCAGATCACAAAATGCAGGACAACCACACAATACTGGGAATCATGGTCTGGCCAGGTTGACACACATTTTGGGGGACACTATTCAATCCATAACAATAGAGAAAACACTGTCTTCAATGCCAGATCCAGAGACTTTTATCCACCTATGAAGGGCAAACACAGAAATTGAACAAAATTGAGATCAGCGAATTATTGCTTGCTCTTGTAACTAATGACTTCTTCTGATCTCCATGCCTGGAAATGGCCAAAAAGAATTCTGTGAGGATTAATTTAGTTATTGCTAAAACATCTACTGCATTTACATGTCTACAGATAAGGAAGAATGCTGGACACCGTGTGTGATTCATTAAGTAACACAGGGACCCTTAGACTATTGTTCTCCTTCTCTGATATGCCACTATCACCTTCTCCCCTTGTTGCTCTCCTGAAAAACCCATGCTTGTATATTCTAGGCTTTTTTCCAGAACTGAATTTGCAGGAAGTTAAAGATATATCTTTGAAAGATAAAGAACACTTTGGCCACATTGTCTTTAGACAGTCGAACTTCCCAGCCAACCTCTGTGCAGGATGGGAATTCACAATCCCTCCTACTCAGTACCTCTGAGCAGGACGGGATTTCTGTTTCATTATCAGGAGAAGGCGGAATTCACCCCTCTTTAGAAAACTTACTTTCCTTTGCCTCAAACTGTCCCTCTCAGGATCTGTCACGGTCACTCTGAGAAATTCACATAGGTAGCCTGTATGGAAGTGCCCATCCTAGAGGCCCTGCCCTCCCTTCCTTACTCCATAGGGCTTCCTCTGACACTTGGGGTCGCATCTCCCAGGGAGTACACACCTCTGGCACTTTCAGGGATTCCCAGGCCCTGGGATACTGTGGATGGGACTTGGAACTCAATCTGTTTCTTCCCATCCTCACCTTTGGTTATCTGTATTCTGTCTTCACCAGATTTAGGAGGCCTTGTCTTCTCTTTGCTCGTTTCGTCACAGTCAGGCTTTTCTATTCCAATTCTCTGATCTCAGGACAGATCAGGTTAGACCACAGAAAAGAGAAAGACCAAGCAAACATCACTGATCTGTGCAGAAGCTGCTGGGAAGGGATTCGATTCTCATTGGTTTAAGGTTTTATGCCGACTGCTCACTGGCAGGCAGGTTCCCCCCAGAGTCTGGCTTCTGTCTGGTACCTTGTACTACAAAGAACTCAGTGACCAGCCCATCTTCACAATCACACCTCCCTTAGAGCTATCTTTGCAGAGGCTCTTTCTCAGACTTCCATGTCCCACTGAAATCCCATTTCTCTTTCCTTACAGACATTGTGCTCATTCTCAGGGCCCTGAGATCTCATCTGCAGGTGAGTCTTGTCCTCTTCTCTCCTTGGCGGGGGGAGCTTTGGAGTGGACCTCATGTCTTTGGACAGCTATCCTGGGCTTCTTCCACCCTGGTGCTCTAGGGCTGGATCTCTCCATGTAGTAGAGGGGGCGTGGAAGGGGCACAAGGCTAAAAGAGTGGATCTTCCAGGTGAAGTGGGTTTAAGAAGCCTGAATGAAGTTCTTCCCTGAAGGGTGCATATTTTGCAGTCCAGACATCCTGCTTCTCTCAGTCTGAGAGTCCTAGCACGTCTTCAGGTGCTTTCTCCTTTGACCTTGAGGCCATGCCTGCACCCTCTGCAGCCAGGTCTCCGACATGTGTAGCAGCACCAGTAGGTGTGGTAGCCTGTTCAGCCCCTGTCTCCTCCTCCAGATGCTCCTGGAGGTGCCTGGCTCTTCTTGCCAGGACTCCAGGATGCTGACCAGGGACTCAGTGTTGGTTAGAGTGAGGGCAGACCTGATGGCACTCACTTTCTTCAAAAACTCAGCCTCAAGATCAGGGGCCTTTTGCCGACAGGGGTGTGAGATGTTTTGGTCTGGTCTGCCAGACCATGGCTAACCCCTTGACCTTACACACTTGGGTAGATACCCATACTTGACCTATTGATCTCTGGAGTAATTTGATGAGTGAGAATTCTGCCTAGTGGAAGCTGATGAAAAAGGTCTTGCTGATACTTGGGGAATCTTCCTGGGCTTGGAACTTGGGCTTTTTGTTCTCATGTTCTACCCTGAGTGACACTTTCCTCTTGGGTTGAGACTTGCAATAGTGGAGAGTTAATTTACATGAGCCCTCTGGGCTCTGGTGTCTCAACTGTGACCTAAGTCTCTGGTCTCAGGGATCCCTGGAGGCCTCTCCATCGCCGCCATCCTCCACCTCCACAGCCCCCATGGTTTCTTTCTTCTTCCCCAGGCACCGACCATACTTTAGGGAATTTACTCTGGGCAATAAAGTCTCCTCCAGAAAATTTCAGTGATGGTACTACCTTATAGCAAAAGTCTACCATTTTTCAAAAAATTATAATACATTGATTAAAAAAAAAAATTCCCAGTTTTCTTTTAGTAGATTCCAATTCATAGCAACCCTATAGGACAGAGTAGAACTCCCCACAGGGTTTCCAAGGAGCAGCTGGTGGATTCCAACTGCCAAACCTTTTAGTTAGCAGCCAAAGGTTTATCCAGTGATAGTTTATAATATAAACAGAGGATCGCCACATTAAAAAAATTTTTTTTTTTTTTTTTGCGTTTGTTGGACGGAAGTGAATTTGCTCCTGTGGAATATGGAAATTACCTCATCCTCTGCACCTTCATGATAGTACATGGTTTCTCTAAAAGGTGTTTTCTATGAAAGTTATTTTTTTTAGTAAATTTAGAGTGTAAACATTGAAACAGGAGAATCGGTCTCCTCTTTGTAACTTGTTTTCATCCTCCTTTTAAGGGAAGGATTTTCATAGAAGGAATTATACTTAAAGAGACAGCGTAATTTGTACTTTTCTGTGTAATTCAAAACTTGTCCTTGTACCCTTAACTAGCCTACACCAGGAGATTAAAATTGCCTTTCTCTGAACAGAAGCCCATTACCATGTCCTTCAGGGTGAGGCAGAAACAGATGTCCATATTTGAGAGTCTGATAGCACAAACCTTAGTAGCCAAATCACAACCATGCCTCCTGTCTGGGTGGGCGGGGCTTGTATATGTCAGCATAAGGGTCAGTATTTTTCTGAGTTTGAGGGAAGGATTGGCGAGTTAAGGAAGAAAGAGAAGGAGTTTGGGAGGGGAGTGTAAGCTCCAGTGACAGACAGAAGATGGGGTGGGAGATCTCTCAAAGGGTATTAGAGGCCAGTCAGAAAACCAGGAAGCAGCAGGAAGCTGGGCTAGTGGAGGGCAGCACTGGGTGGAGGAGGACAGCAGAGGTAATAGTAGTGGGGAGGGCAACAAAACTGGCCTGGAAAGAGTGATACATGACTGATCCTAGATGAAGCTCAGGTTAAGAAAAGTAGGAAAATAAAAAATTCTATCCTGTAGCCATGTTTGTGGTTAGGGGTTGTTAGGCTCTTGAGGGAGGTGGGCAGGAGACATAGGAGGGGAAGGGGAGTTCCTGGATCTAGGGAGGAGTCTATAGCCCTTCTTCTGCCCTCAGCGATGTGGGTTCTGGGCTCTTCAACCTACCACTCCCAGAACCTCCTTAGAAATTTCCTTAGTTCTTCACATGTATATTAATTCTATCTCATTAGAAAATATAATAATTAAGTACGCTTCTTGCTACCCACCGTTTCCACCATCCTATACTCTCTGCCCCAGTTGCCCACTGGCTTCCTTCCCTTCCACCATGTTCATATCCAGAACAATAGAGTGCCTTGTCTGCAGCTATTCTGGAAAGCTCTCAAACTTACAATTGAATTCTTTCATTTCATCCCTCATTTTTTCCTACATTTCTTATTGACAAAATAAACTTTGGTTGATTATCTACTAAATGACAGAAAGTGCTTTCTCAGGAGAATCTTCCTTATGACCTTATCCATTCGTTCCAAATCCTTCATCTTGTCCTACCATGGCTCTCTTTTCTGGTGGAAGTCAGACCTTTTGTTCTGTAGCACTCATCAGTCTGGGACAACTTTTCCTCACCTTTATCTAGAGTCTTAGAGAAAGGCCTTTTCCTCCTATGTCACTCTTTCATCCTGCTTGGGTGAAGATGTCCAAACATAATGGTCTGAAGGACCTTTATCCCTTCTCCCAGCAGGAACCTTTGATAACCTGGGGACTCTGGCTTGCTCCTGAATTTCCTTGATTCAGTAGCTACAGTTTCTCTCCCACAAGACCTGAGGTTGGCACCCATTTCAAAAAGCAGCTGAGATCTGAGTTAGCACCAAGGCTTCCGTAATCCTGTGTGACATCATTGCTGACAGTGCTGAGTTCCATGGGCCCAGTTTGAAGCTAAACACGGCAACCAGAAAAACATGAAACTGTCAGGTATCATGGGCAGCTGCTTTCTCCCAGTCCTCTCATTTGACTCTGTTGGAATCATGTCTCTCCAGCTCTGGTTATAAAATGTCCACTCTGAGCCCCTCTTAGATCTCCTTAGCCTCTGAGTCTTCACACAGGCTCTGCTCTCTGACTAGGAGATGTTCTCTCCCTTCCCGTCTGCTGGCCTACTCTCCCTGGTGAAGTGTGAATGTGAAGAAAACTGACCCCATTGGAACAGACTAGGCTTATGACTTACCAAAAAGCCCTAAGACTCAGGAATTTTGTGGTCAGTCAGAATGGGAAGTTTGGGAGTTGACTTGGGGAAAGCCCGTGACAGACTCTGCTTTTGTTTAGGAGGCTATTTAGAAGAGAAACCAGCAAATGGGGAGACCATTTGAGGAGGAAATTAAGAAGGTTGGGGTGGTGATGAGGAAGGAGGAGACTTCTCCAAGGAAAATAAAAGTTTCCACATGGGGATGGTAGGGGCTTGTTTTGTGTGACCCCAAAGGACAGAAGAGGCAGGAATGGTAGGGAAACAATAGAACAAAAGATAATCTGTGCCTGTTCACAAATATAACAAATGCCCCAGTATTTTCACCGTTTCCTCAGACTTTTCTCATCAAGCCATCCTTCCCCTTTTACTGAAGCCTCTGGAAAATACCTGGGGCTTCCTGGATGCTTGGCCTTTTTTAACCCCTTAACTATTCAGTCATATTCCCAACTTGGTTCAGGCATCACTTCTTGGTTGTAGTCTTCCCTGAATCTTCTCCTGGTAGATGAGTCCACTTCTTGCTCTGTACTCCATTGTACCCAGGAAACCCTTTACCACAGCATAAAACACAATTGCATTTACTACACATTCTTCCCCTCTCTGTTCCCATGCCTTCTATGAGACTCCAGAGCACCTTTCATTAGCAGTAGGAGTCTTTTTCCACCTGTTAGTTGAAGGCCGACCTTACAGTTGCTTCAGTCGTTGAAATAGTAGCAAGGATGATACAAGGAGAGAATTAAAAAGATTTTACATTGAGTCTTGCCCTTTTGTTGCTCTTAAACCCTGAGAACCTGTGGGAATGACCCCAGGCCAGCCTGCTGAATGATGAGGGACCATTGGAAAGAGGATCCAGCGGTTTCACTGAGTTGATTTTAGACAAACTGGCTCCAAGCTGACCTGGAAGCAAATTGTAGACACATGAGTAAGCCCTGCTGCGAGCCACTGTGGCTGGCCCAGATCAGAAGAATCCCAAATTGACAACCTGCAAAATTGTGAGCTTAGTAAATAGTTGTTTTTTTAAGACACTACATTTTGGAGTCATTTCTTACACAGTAATATGTGACTGATACACCTGTTAACTTGGCCGTTTCTCTTACCAGGCAGTGAGGCAACTTCTCTAAGTCATTTCATCACCAAGAGCATCTGGCCTAGGGTCTGACATGTAGCTGTTTATACAGGAAATCTTTGTTGACTTAATGCATGAATGAGTAATACAAATTGTAAGTGCGAGTCTGCACAAAATCATGTACGAAAAAAAGCATGATTTTTTAAAAAATAAAATGAATTGAGGCTCAGAACTACCTGCTTACAAAATTGAGAGGAGTTTTTAACCTCACTTACTTTTAGGGTACTCCCTCATCCAGATATGCAGTAATTCCCAGGTTTAATGAAGGACCAGTGCTTGGAGAAGACCTTCAGCACACCCGTTGCCTCAGCCTATGTGGGTGATCTCTCTAGAAGCATTCGTTCTGCTGTTTCCCTTCTCAGCTGGAGCATGAGAACCTTGGTGGGGCTGTCAACAGCCTAACAGGGTTTGTCTACTTACGTGCCTGCATCAGCCTTTGAGGTGCTGTAAGCTACTCCAGGGCACTATCAAGAAGGAGGTCCTACCCCTTCCCAATGTCTAGGACCCTACTATCTGACTGTCACTCTTCCCCTGGGCTCCAGTCCACTCAGTGTGATCACCCCAGTGAGCTGAGGCTTTTACCACAGACTCTTCAGAGTCTTGAAGTTTCAGGGCTTCAACACCGTGACTCCAGCTATCTCCTTGAAATGAGGTAGGGAAGGAGGAAGAATGTAGGAAGATTTTATTTTCCATTTAATGTTACAATAAAATTTCTTGCCATGTATTTTCAAAGGGTCCTGTCTAACAATTCCCTCTGTTCTCTTACAAGATGTAGGTCAATGAAGAGTGAATGTTTGTTGTGTCATAATTTGCAGAAGGATGCAAAGTGCACATGGGGTCCATTCCCCCGATGCTCACACTAGAGCACCCCACCCACGTGGAAATCTCTGCAAGTGTTACTGAGTCCCTCCCACATCCACAGTGAACAGTTTTCAGGTTCTTATAAGAGGGAATTGTGTCCTAACACCAGCTGCTCCCTGGAAACCCTATGGGGCAGTTCTACTCTGTCCTGTAGGGTCTCTGAGTCAGAATTGACTCAGTGGCTACGGGTTTGGTTTTTTCTTTCAGGCGGGTGGTGGGAGTTTGATGTCAGCTCCATAATCATGTTATTAAAAATAATGACAGGGTAGCAGGTGAAAGCAACAAAACAAAAGTGAAATGAAATGGCTTTTTTACATTTATTGGCCCCACGGAGTTCCTTCGAGGTGTTTACTTTTCACTAGATTTGGAGAAATCTTTGTGAGAGAGACACAGCTTGAGATAGCTCCAAAATTACATGTTTCCCTCCTTAATGTTAGGTTACATTAAGAGCTGGTTGGCTGGTTTATGATCTGCCTGCTTCACAAAAATAGAAGGCCCATGCAGGCAGGAACTTGTCTGTTGTGTTTGTCAGAGCATCCTGGTACCTGGCACCTAAGAAGTGCTAAAAAATGATTTGAGTGAATGTGGGTGGGTTTTTATAAAAAACACTGTGTTGCTGTCTTTATTTAGTTAAATAGTGAAAACGGATAAGGAAAATGGAGGCAATTACTTGTATAATTTAGAGTTACATAAGATGAGAATAGAACTTGAATAACGAAGAGATAAAAAAATAAGCTGTGTGGATGGAATGTACCCCTTCCCTTTGCTTTGGAGGGAGACATTTTAAAATTGGATTGTTTTTTCCCTACTGATTTATAGGTTCTATATGTTAATTGAAAAGTTAGTCTTTTAGGAATCACGAATATTTCTATTGAGATACTATTCACCTGCCATAACACTGCCTTTGAAAATATGCACAATACCGTGGCTTTTAGTATATGGGCAGACTTGGCACAACAGTCACCACTGTCTAGCTTCAGAATATTTTCAGTGCCCAGTAAATAAAGGCCCTTGTTAGTAAAGGCGTATTAACAGTCATCCTCATTACTCCTTTCCTCCAAGCCGTAGCAACCACTAATCTACTTCTGTCTGTGTTGGTTTGTTCTGGACATTTCATGTAAATGGAATCATGCACGATGCGGTCATTTGTGTTTGGCTTCTTTCATTTAGCGTAATGTTCTCAAGGTTCGTCCATGTTGTGGCATGTATCAGTACTTGGTGCCTTTTTGTGGCTGAGTAATATTCCAGTCTATGAATATACCACATCCTGTCTATCAGGTCATGACATTTGGGTTCTCTCCACATTTTGGCTGTTACGAATAACACTACTAGGAATACTCTGTGTAAGTTTGTATGTGAACATGCTTTTGATTCTCCGGGGTGCAGACCTAGGAGTGCAATTGCTGTGTTGTATGGTAATTCTCTGTTTAACTTTCTGCAGAATTGCCAAACCATTTTCTGAAACAATTGGATCATTTTACATTTCCACCAGCGGTATTCCAGCTTCTCCACATCGTCGCCGACACTTGTCCATCCTGTTGAGTTTAGCCATCTTAGTGGTTTTGAAATAATAGTGCACTTTAGTTTAGATTTGCATTTCCCTGATGACTAATGAGGTTACGCTTCTTTTCCTGTGCTTGTTGAGAGTTTCTGTATCTGCTTTCGAGAAATCTCTATTCAAATCCTGAGCCTGCAAACCTTTTTTCAGCTTTTTGCCTGTATTTTTACTCTCTTCATATACTTTTTGATATGCCAAAGATCTATAGATCTTAACAGTTTTAGCCTTCATATTTTGGGAATTCTAAAGTGTCTTTCTCTTTTATCAGTAAAAAGAAAATAAAAACTTCTAAAATTTTTATGGTTGCATATTTTAATTTTAAATATTCAATCCATCTGGGATTTTGTTTTGTTTAAGGTATGAGAAAAAGGATGAAAACATTTTTACAGGTGGTCTGAGTGATTACCAGATTGCTACAAACGCTCCTTTTCCCATGACCCATATCTTAACTGCATTTTCCCGTAGTCCGTACAGAGACGCCTTTTTACAAAGGGAGGCCACCATTCCCAGCCATTTCATTTTAAGGTTTGTTTTGCTGCAATTAAATCCCTTGTGTGTCTTATCTACACACCTTTTCTTTTAAGCTAATACAAATTTTGTGTGAGTAGGACCTTGGCGAGTGTAAGATGGGCTTGAATTTCATAACTGGTTCCATGTGGTGCAGCCCAGCAGATGGACAGACAGAAGCAGGGGCTGCAGAGGCGAAAGAAGCTATGAGAACAGGAGCCTCTAGAGATTTGCTGTGGAATTTCACATAAAGCTCTAGACTTTTCTGTGTAAACTTATCATCATATATGGGCATCACCTTAGAACAGACAGAGAATAATGCTTTAAAAGTTAGACATTCCTAGGGAAGGTGTTCATTCCTTAGCAGATGCTGAGAAGTGTATGTGTTTTGGTGAAGATATGTACCCATTTCTACTGGGTATGTATCTAGAAGTAGAATTGCTGGGTCCTAGGATATATGTATGTTCACAGCTTTTGTAGATACGGACAAAACATTTTTAAACTGGCTGTACCAAATCACACTTCCACTAGCAGTAGATTAGAGCTCTAGTTACTCCACGTTATACCCAATAGTTGGTATTTTCCATCTTTTCCATTTTAGCCAATCTGGCTTGTAGGGGATAGTATCACATTGTGGCCTTTTATTAGAATTTCTCTGATAACCAGTGAAGGTTTGTCACTTTTCCTATGTTTCTTGGCCATATAGAAATCTTTTATACAGTGTTCAAGTATTTGCTCATTTTTCTATTGAACTGTCTGTTTTCTTTTTCCTTTTTCCTTTTTGGGTTGTTCTTTATGTATTTCAGAACCAAGTCAGTAGTAGAATATATGTATTGTAAATAACTTCTGCTACCACATGAATTCACCCTTGTGGCTTGTCGTGAACTTTCAGATTCAAAAACCCGTCTTTTGCAAAAACAAGCAAATGTGTAGACATAAAAGTTTATTAGGGGTTACCGGGGGCAGGAGGGAGGAAATAAAGGGGTGTTCCTGCATATGGAGACTGAGTTCTGGTTAACAGTGGTGGAAAAGTCACATTGATTAAGGGCAGGGTTGCACAGCCAATTAATGGTAATTACTGTCAGGTGTTCAGTCACCAAAGGTTGTGTGGTATGTTTAGAACAACAACGATGAGCAGCTGCTGAGGCAACATAATAGTACTCAACGGATGAGGCGTATTCTTTTATTACACTTTTCTCTATTTTCTAATTTGTTTTTATAACATGCTACTGTTCAAATTAATAAAATGTTTGCATGATGAAAGTGGATAACAGGGTCTATCCCACCCATTACATCCTTCTAAGGTTTAAATGAGGGACTACATGCCATCAGCAGAGGCTCAGCCTTAGTTGGCACTCGAGAAATGCTTCATTTCTCCCACTCTTCTGGCTCACTGTCTTCTCCCCTGGTTTATTTGCTCTTCTCTTTCGAGCTGGAAGCATGTGACCACCAGGCTTCCCGACACCATCATTCTGCTTTCCATACCAATGTTATTGTAGTCTTGGGTTCCTGGGCAGCCTCTCCGCAGGTTTAATTCTTTCATTTCTATTAATTTATTATTTAAATATATCCCTTTAATTTTGTCCTACTTATAGAAGTATGTTCTAGTCATTGAAAATTTGGAGACTACCCTAACACACATGGGAACATCATGAGTAAGAATAGACTCCACGGCAATGGGTTTTATATGTGTGTCACACACATTTATGTATATTCACATAAATATAATATCCTGCTCCTTTCACTCAATATTATATTTCCATGATAAAGTTTTGTTTATTTTACAGACAACATCAAATTGTTTTATTATATTCTGCTGTGTGCAAGGAGTATATAATTTTAGCACTTTGACTATAGTTGAAATATTAAATGTGCATGTTTCTAGTAATCTTCAACCTATACTTAAATCTTTTAACATAGATCTTTGCTATTGAACCTTTTTATTGAATTGTTATTCAGCATTCGTTAACACTAAGAGATAGTCTCAGGATCAACTCAGATCATATTTTCTCCCTCTTACACACAAAGGCCGTTAAAGTATTCAAAGATTGTCGTTGTCGTAGTTAGGTGCCGTCGGGTCGGTTCTGACTCATAGGGACCCTATGCACAACAGAACGAAACACTGCCTGATCCTGCGCCATCCTTACAATCATTGTTATGCTTGAGCTCATTGTTGCAGCCACTGTGTCAATCCCCCTCATCGAGGGTCACCCTCTTTTCCGCTGACTCTGTAGTCTGCCAAGCATGATGTCGTTCTCCAGGGACTGATCCCTCCTGACAACATATCGAAAGTATGTAAGATGCAGTCTCGCCATCTTTGCCTCTAAGGACCATTCTGGCCACTCTTTTTCTAAAACAGATTGGTTCGTTCTTTTGGCAGTGCATGGTATATTCAATATTCTTCGCCAACACCACAATTCAAAGGCGTCAACTCTTCGGTCTTCCTTATTCATTGTCCAGCTTTCACATGCATATGATGTGATTGAAAATAGCATGGCTTGGGTCAGGCGCACCTTAGTCTTCAGGGTGACATCTTTGCTCTTCAACACTTTGAAGAGGTCCTTTGCAGCAGATTTGCCCAATGCATTGTGTCTTTTGATTTCTTGACTGCTGCTTCCATGGCTGTTGATTGTGGATCCAAGTAAAATGAAATCCTTGACAACTTCAGTCTTTTCTCGATTTCTCATGACGTTGCACATTGGTCCAGTTGTGAGGATTTTTGTTTTCTTTATGTTGAGGTGTAATCCATACTGAAGGCTGTGGTCTTTGATCTTCATTAGTAAGTGTTTCACGTCCTCTTCACTTTCAGCAAGCAAGGTTGTGTCATCTGCATAACGCAGGTTGTTAATGAGTCTTCCTCCAATCCTGATGCCCCGTTCTTCTTCATATAGTACAGCTTTTCGTATTATTTGTTCAGCATACAGATTAAATAGGTATGGTGAAAGAATACGACCCTGACGCACACCTTTCCTGACTTTAAACCAATCAGTATCCCCTTGTTCTGTCTGAACAACTGCCTCTTAATCTATGTAAAGGTTCCTCATGAGCACAATTAAGTGTTCTGGAATTCCCATTCTTCCCAGTGTTATCCATAGTTTGTTATGATCCACACAGTCGAATGCCTTTGCATAGTCAATAAAACACAGGTAAACATCCTTCTGGTATTCTCTGCTTTCAGCCAGGATCCATCTGACATCAGCAAGGATATCCCTGGTTCCATGGCCTCTTCTGAAACCGGTTTGAATTTCTGGCAGTACCCTGTCGATACACTGCTGCAGCCGTTTTTGAAAGATCTACAGCAAAATTCTGCTTGCGTGTGATATTAATGATATTGTTCCATAATTTCCACATACGTTTGGATCACCTTTCTTGGGAACAGGCATAAATATGGATCTCTTCCAGTCAGTTGGCCAGGAAGCTGTCTTCCGTATTTCCTGGCATAGACGAGTGAGCATCTCTAGTTCTCTAGTGCTGCATCTGTTTGCTGAAACATCTCTATTGATATTCTATCAATTCCTGGAGTCTTGTTTTTCGCCAATGCCTTCAGAGCATCTTGGACTTCTTCCTTCAGTACCATTGGTTCCTGATCATAGGACACCTCTTGAAATGTTTGAATATTGACCAATTCTTTTTGGTATAATGATTCTGTGTATTCCTTCCATCTTGTTTTGATGCTTCCTACGTCGTTTAATATTTTCCCCATGGAATCCTTCACTTTCACAACTCTAGGCTTGATTTTTTTCTTCAGTTCTTTTAGATTGAGAAACACCAAGCGTGTTCGTCCCTTTTGGTTTTCCATCTCGAGCTCTTTGCACATGTCATTGTAATACTTTACTTTGTCTTCTTGAGAGGCCCTTTGAAATCTTCAGTTCTTTTACTTCATCAATTCTTTCTTTTGCTTAGCTGCTCGACGTTCGAGAGCAAGTTTCAGAGTCTCCTCTGACATCCATCTTGGTCTTTTCTTTCTTTCCTGCCTTTGCAGTGACCTCTTGCTTTCTTCATGGATGATGTCCTTGATGTCATTTGAAAACTTGTCTGGTCTTCGGTCACTAGTGTTCAATGTGTCAAATTTATTCTTGAGATGGTCTCTAAATTCAGGTGGGATATTTTTGCTCTCATGGACTTGCTCTCATTTTCTTCAATTTCAGCTTGCACTTGAATATGAGCAATTGATGGTCTGTTCCACAGTCGGCCGCTGGCCGTTTTGTGACTGATGATATTGAGCTTTTCCATTGTCTGTTTCCACAGATGTAGTCAGTTTGATTTCTGTGCATTCCATCTGGTGAGGTCCATGTGTATAGTCACCGTTTATGTTGGTGTAAGAAGGTATTTGCAATGAAGAAGTCGTTGGTCTTGCAAAATTCCATCATTTGATCTCTGGCATTGTTTCTATCACCAAGGCTGTATTTTCCAACTACTGATCCTTCTTTGGTTCCAACTTTCGCATTCCAATAGCCAGTAATTATCAATGCATCTTGATAGCATGTTCGATCAATTTCGGACTGCAGCAGCTGAAAAAAATCTTCTATATCTTCATCTTTGGCCCTGGTGGTTGGTGTGTAAATTTGAATAATAGTTGTATTAACTGGTCCTCCTTGTAGGAGTATGGATATTATCCTATCATTGACAGAGTTGTATTTCATGATAGAGCGTGAAATGTTCTTTTTGACGATGAATGCAACGTCATTCCTCCTCGAGTTGTCGTTCCCAGCATAGAAGACTATATGATTGTCTAATTCAAAATGGCCAATACTAGCCCATTTCAGCTCACTAATGCCTAGGATATTGATGTTTGTACGTTCCATTTCATTTTTGATGATTTCCAATTTTCCAAGATTCATATGTCTTACATTCCAGGCTCTGATTATTAATGCATGTTTGCAGCTGTTTCTTCTCATTTTGAGAAGTGTCATATCAGCAGATGAAGGTCCTGAAAGCTTTACTCCATCCATGTCATTAAGGTTGACGCTACTTTGAAGAGTCAGCTCTTCCCCAGTCATCTTTTGAGTGCCTTCCAACCTGCGGGGGGGGGGGGGTCATCTTCCAGCCATATATCAGACAGTGTTCCGTTGCTATTCATAAGGTTTTTACTGGCTAATGCTTTCCAGAAGTAGACTGCCGGGTCCTTCTTCCTAGGCTCTCTTAGTCTGGAAGCTCAGCTGAAACCTGTCCTCCATGGGTAACCCTGCTGCTATCTGAATACCGCTGGCATAACTTCCAGCATCACAGCAACACACAAGCCCCCACAGTAGGACAAAGTGACAGACACGTGGGAGTAGCAAACTATGATTTCATTCATCATTTTCATTTTTCATTCAATCAATATTTAGAGAGAGTCCACGTGCCAGGAATAGTCTACAACATGTGGACACAGTGGTGAAAGGTACACATTGTCCCTGCCATCGTGAAGGGGACACCCAGTGCGGGTGGGAGGGGGACTGGTAAAATGCAGCCCAGAGAAAGGACAGACCATGCTCCAGGAACCACACTGGACGTCAGAGAGCTTTGTTGTCTGCCATTCATCTGTCCGGCTTCTAGATGTCAGAGTGCCCTCAGGCTCAGTGCTTAGTTCCCTCTGTCTATTGACACTCTCTGTATAGGATGCCTCATGCCTCAGTGAGTCGGTGGCTGTCTGTCTGTAGTTGAGGATGCGATATTTACACCTCCATCTGTTTCAACTCCTCCTGGTTTGTGACTTCTATTCAAATGTCAGCCTAACTCTGTGTACCGAGTTCTTCATCTGTAAAATGTGCCTTATAATGATACATTCCTCACATGGGTATCATGAAGAGCAAGTGTCTTAAGAAAGGAGAAGCCCTCACAAGAGTCCTGTCACCAGTAAGTGATAGCTGTCAGTATTATTACCTGACATCTCCATGTAGATGTCTAAGAGCTATGCCATGTTATCAACACCATGAAACAATTCTTGGTCCCAACCCCATTCCACCCTTATCAATGAATTTCTCAAGGCTTCAGTGATGGGAGTGTGTGCGTTTTTCCACATAATGGACATGGCTAATAATGTTTGGCCTGGTCCTTCATAATAAGTTGCTCCAAAGTTTATATGGGTGGACTCAGACAAGTGATAGCCAACTAATGTAGAAAAAAAAATAGAACTCTCAGCTGCTCATATTTGTACTCTCAGCCCAGAATATCTTGTGAGGGTACTATATGGACTGAATTGTGTAACCCCAAAGGTATGTTGAAATCCTAACTACTGTACCTATAAATGTGACCTGATTTGGAAATAGGGGATTTTTAAAATTATTTTAATGAGGCCATACCAGTGTAGGGTGGATCCTAAACCTAATCCCTTCTGAGTTATAAAAAGAGCAGAATAGACACAGACACGAACAGGGAAAGAGGAAGACAGACAAAGGGGAAGATAATCTACAAGGCCAGGAACACAAAGCGTGGCTGGAAGCTGCTAGAAGCTGAAGTAGACGTGAACCATGCCCTGAATTCCTACTTCTAGCCTCCCGAACTGTGAGAAAATAAATATCTGTTCTTTAAAGCCACCCAATTGTGTTATTTTTTTCTTATGGCAGCCCTAGATGACTAACACATACCCATGGTTATCCATGAAGCCTGGTGTAAAATAGTGTTCTCCCCTCCTTGTCTAGCCCACCCGAATCCTGCTATTTCCCTATCAGTGTCCTCTGCTTTCACTAAGAGCTACAACAGAGTCGGCTTGATGCTGATGCATAGAAATGCAGTTTATTTTTTAGTTTATATTCATGATTCACTAGTATTAATTTCAATGGTTTGTAAATTTTTCTGTGGAGGCATTTCTGTAATCTATGAAAAATAGCAGTTGCAGCTTTTCCTTCTTTTTGTTGTCATTTTGTTCTAGCTTGGACCTCCAGTGTTAAATATTTAATAGAAATTATGATAGAAAGCATCCTTATTTTTTTAAAGAATTTTTTTGTGCTTTATGTGAAAGTTTTCAAATCAAGTCAGTCTCTCACACAAAAACCCATATACGCCTTCCTATACACTCCCAATTACTCTCCCCCTAATGAGACAGCCTGTTCTCTCCATCCACTCTCTCTTTTTGTGTCCTTTTTGCCAGCTTCTAAACCCCTCCACCCTCTCATCTGCCCTCCAGGCAGGAGATGCCAACACAGTCTCAAGTGTCTACCTGATCCAAGAAACTCACTCCTCACCAGCATCCCTCTCCAACCCATTGCCCAGTCCAACCCATGTCTGAACAGTTGGCTTCGGGAATGGTTCCTGTCCTGGGGCAAAGGAAGGTCTGGGGGCCATGACCACCGGGATCCTTCCAGTCTCAGTAAGACCATTAAGCATGGTCTTATGAGGATTTGGGGTCTGCATCCCACTGTTCTCCTGCTCCCTCAGGGGTTCTCTGTTGTGTTCCCTGTCAGGGCAGTCATTGGTTGTAGTCGGGCACCGTCTAGTTCTTCTGGTCTCAGGATGATGTAGGCGCTGGTTCATGCGCCCTTTCTGTCTCTTGGGCTCATAATCACCTTGTGTCCTTGGTGTTCTTCATTCTCCTTTGATCCAGGTGGGTTGAGACCAATGGATGCATCTTAGATGGCTTCTTGCTAATGTTTAAGATGCCAGACTCCAGTCTTCAAAATGGGAAAGCATCCTTATTTTAATGCTAATTAATTTTAAAGAGAATGTCCCGCATTTCACCATGAACTATCATGCCAGTTGTGTTTTTCCAATTTAGGGAACTCCTTTTCTGGTCCATGATTGCTCAGAGTCCTTATCTCTCAGTGTGACTGGATTTTATCAACTGCTTTGTTCCCATCTCTTGAGGTGAGCATGTCTTTTCTTCTTCCATCTATGCATATGGTGAATTAAATTATTAAATCTTTAATGTTCACTCAAGCTTGCATGCTGACGATAAACCCCCTTGATGATGGCATATTACCTGGTTTATACTTTGCTGGATTTCCTTTGCCAGTATTTTATGTAGGTTTTTGCATCTCGGTTACTTAGTGTGCTTGCCCTGTAACTCTTCTTCTACGATCCTTGTCTAATTTGGTGTCAATATTAAACTAGCCTTAGGGATGAAGTAGAGGAGCATCTCATCTTTTTCTCTTCTTTTCTGACTTTGCACAAGATTAAAATGCTCTGTTTCTTGCCTGTTTGCTGCAATCTGAATGAAAGTGGTCTCGGCCTCCTATTTTCTTAGGGAGATCTTGAACTACTGACCCATTTTGTGTAGTGATTAAAGGTCTTTTCTGGTGCTACTTAGAAAAAGTTCCACTGCATGTTCTAGGCTGTTAGGATTTCCTCTTTAAATGTTATGTTGTTATCACTATTTTCAGTCTCATCCACGTCAATTAATCAATCCCAGATTTTCCCTCATTTTTCCAAAGTCAGACTCTATATCTTTTCCTGGTACCAATTCCCTTATCTAAGACTTCTTTGCAAACAAAAATACAACCCAGCCTCTTTGAGTCCATGATGTGAGAATACAGTCTCATATAACTTTTTTTTGTAATTGTTCTTCCTGTTAAGTGTTTCTCCCTTTTTTTTTTTTTTTTTTTTGTTCATTTCCCACCTATCTAGCAGTTTTAAGGTTGTGCACTTCAGGTTGAGGTCATTAGCTGTATTGACTGTGGAGGGCCATGGGGTGCCAGTTGCAAATGGGCATCAAAAGAGCACTCCTCTAGAACTAGGAGGCAGGAGGAGGTGGTTGGGTGGTTGGTGGGGGAGGGGACTGGGCAGGGCTGTGTGGAGAGGGGCGCTCAAGGGAAGCTTGAGGTCCCAGGCTGCCCCACCACAATCTCACCTGCAGCATGAAGGAGCTGGCCGCAGGAGCCTTTTGCGAGAGTCCCAGCCCACCCAGCCCTGCCCTGAACTCAGACCCGCTAGGCTCACAGGTCCCACCAGAACTAGGGGAAACCTGAGGCTATGGAGGTCAAGACCCAGGGTACATCCCTGAGCCCAGTCACTGTGCTTATGCTGGGATAGGAGGGCAGAGGAGGCATATGGGGACTTGGGTCCAGAGGATGACCCAGCAAGGGTGGGAGAGTTGTGGTCACCCTCGGACTCTGGGTCCGCACGTGGAGGGCCTTCCAGAAGTAGAAGGCAAAGTCACAGAGGCCACACTGCTCACACACACAATCCCCCACCCCCCTCCGCCCTTTCTCCAGGCGGGACTCCCCTCCTGTGCTG
Source organism: Loxodonta africana (assembly GCF_030014295.1). NCBI lineage: Eukaryota > Metazoa > Chordata > Mammalia > Proboscidea > Elephantidae > Loxodonta > Loxodonta africana. The sequence goes on along the minus strand of NW_026975658.1, from coordinate 533,810 downwards.
CCCTCAGAAGGGCTCTCCAGGGACCGCACCCCTAGTTTGCGGAGCAGCAGAGCCTGCCCCAGTCTGGACTAGGGACTTTATTTCCTCCTCTCTCACCACTGGCTGAAGGCAGACTCCTGTCTCCACAGACTAAAGAGGAATTATCAAAATGACCTTGAAACTCTAGATTTGAGTTAAGGATCATAAATTAACACAGAGAAATACAACTTTAACAATAAAGGCCTGTCTGGAGCCCAAGTTGCAATTAAAAAAAAAAAAAAAACTTAAACAGAGGGAGTGATAGGGGCTTCCTTCTTTTGCCACCCTCTCTCGGTGGTCCCAAGCTTTCTCATCTCCCACCTCACAAGACTGTATCAACTGCTTTGAGACTTTTAGAATAAAGATCCCCAGGCATATCACTGCTGTCACCCTGTGAGGATTTCCCCAGTGCTGGGTTAGACTAAGACAGAATCCTCCAGAGGCTTCTGGGGCCTGTGTACTGGAGGGTCAACATGCTGAGCTTCAGAGCCCACTTCATTTTTCCTGCAATTGGGCATGACCCCAGGTACCTGACCCTGAGAGTGCTGACACTTCCTGAAGCCAGTGACCCTCCCCCTGGGCTTCTCTCTGCCTGGGTCTCAGAATCTCTGATGCCAACTTGTACTCTCGGAAGTGTTTCTGCTGAAGGACACCTAAACAGCACTGTGGATTTGTGTCCCACAGTCTGGAAAACTGCCTCCCCTGAGTGGGGTGAGGAGCTACTGAAATACTGAAATCATTGAAACTAGCAGAAGCCACAGCCCATGGTGCTGGGAGAAAACTGGGAAGGATGGAGAGGTGAAGAGGTATAAAGGCCCAGTTGTGCAGGCAACCATGGGCCAGGATGTCCTGAAGTCGCAAAGCTGACCAATGTTGAGTGCCCTAAAACCTGCCACTCCTGTGACCATCTCTTCTTTCAATGGACAAAGTCTTCCCCTGCTCTTATGTGCCTGGGCTGGAAGGGCCTTTGACTTATAACATGAAGCAGCCTCCAGAGCCTCTTGGGGCAAGTGATGGTCAAGGAGGCTCTGCAGTTGATTATGATGTATGGTATTTTTATGCAAATAACACATGTTCTATGTATGTATATATATATATATATATATATATTTTGAACATATTTGTCAACTGCTTTTCCCCTCCTGGGTATTTCTGTAAGTACAGTACACTGTTTTTTTCTTTTTACATTCTGCTGTTAAAAAAAACAAAATTAGAGTAGTATACTTACAAATATACTTGGGATGTGGGGTAAGGCTCACTGGGTTGGCAAAAAAACCCATAACCCACAGAATATTTTTGTGCAAATACGGTATTGGAGTATAGAATTCTTTAACATGCTGTGGTTTGCTGAACTTCTTGAATCTGTAAGTTTATGTCTTTCACCACATTTGGAAAGTGTTCAGCCAGTATTTCTTCAAATACTATTTTCTACACCACACATTTTCTCCACTTCTTCTGGACTTCCAATAAATAAGCTTTTTGTCTAGTTCTTGAGGCACTGTCCATTTTTTCCCATATTTTCCTCTCTGTTTGCAGAATGGATATTTTCTACTGATCTGTTTCAAGTATTTATTTTTTTTCTCTGTCATCACCATTCTGCTATTGTGAAAATATCAACTGAATTTTTGATTTCTACCATTGTACTTTTAACATGTAAAATTTTCATTTGCAAATAGCACCTATTATCTTTCCATTTATTTAAAAAGTGTCCCTGTTATTTCTTGGAGAGTGATTTGAATAGCGTTTTAAAATCTGTGTCTTATGATTTTGTGACTACAAGTCCTGCAAAAATTTTATGGAGAATTTTTTTTGTTTTTAGCAGTCAATTGACCCAGTTATGTTCAGGCTCCAAGTTCTGTCCCATCTTCTGTATTCTATGGTTCAAATGTTAGTTCAATTTTTGAAGGTTTTGAAGCTGTATTTAGGTCTAACCTATGTGAGCGCCACTCAGTATGGAATCTTGATGGCATTCTAACCCATAGTGTGGGTCTTAAAGGATTTGATAATGCTTCTTAGGGTCAGGGCAATGCATATGCATCTGGGGGGTGAACCAGGAGTTCATGGCAAGTCTGCAGAATCTCTTTCTTGCACAGTCTCCTCTCTTTATTTCTCTGCTGTTCTCTGAGTTCTGAAGGAGTGCTTTCCTGGTCCACTGGCAGGAATGCTTGGGCTTTAATCTCCTCATTCTGTTGTGCACATAAGTGTCTGGTACTACCTACGGGGCCAAAGCACTGGACAACCAGCCAAAAGGCTGGCAGTTTGAACCTGTCAAGAAGCACCTCAGAAGACAAGCCTGGCGATCTGCTTTTGAAAAGTCTCACCCTTTGAGGCAGAATTGACTAGGTGTCAGTTAACAGCAGACAGAGAGAAAATGTAATGGAGCTTTCTCTACAATATTTGGTTCTTCCATACTCTGGTCAGAGAGAAGGATTCTCCTCTGCCAGAGTTTCAGGTGTCTGCCCACCTGCCCACCTGCCCGTCTCTCTCCTTTACGGACCCTCTATCCCATTTATATGAGAGAGGGCTTCTCTTCGCACTGTTTCTGTCCACAACGGGTGTGCAGCTCTGAGATTTGGGCTCATTTAATTTCAACCTCTGGAATGTTCATACTTTATGTTCTGGTTCCGTCCTGCCCCCATCCACCTTCAACACTTTCCTTTGCAGAGTCCTGAGATAGTGTCCCATGCATTTGTCCAGATACTTAGTTGTCAGATACCAGCATAGCCACCGGGGGCAGTGCTGGTTGTGGCTGGAGGGGCGGAGGGAGTGTACACTGAAGGAGCTGCAAGACCTGGCTGCCTTGTGTGAGCAAGACAGGGGTGTGCTGAGGAGTGGGTGGTGAAGGTGCTGAGTCAAGGGGAGTTTAATATAAAGTTGGGTCAAGGAGAGTTTGTTGACAAGGATTTATTGCCATAGCAAGGGTTCTGGAAATGGGTTTAATATGATATGCTGTGGGATTGCTTTTGGAAGCTTGGAAAAGGCAATGGCCCACATTCTAGGAAATCGAAATGCCAGACCTGCTGTGTCAGATGTTGGAAGAGGGATTAAAAGCCTCCAATATGTGGGCATGTCTGAGTTAGTCTTCTATAAGGCCATTTCTTGGAGGTCCTGAAGGATACCCATTTCATCAAAAGAGTAAGGAATGCGGACATGAGGCAGCACCACCAACATGGAGCTTACCAACATATATACTTTGTAGGGATTCCCTGGGCGCCACAAACAGTCAAGTGCTCGACTATTAACTGAAAGTTTGGCAGTTTGAACGTACTCAGAGGATCCTTCGGAGACAGTCCTGGCGATCTACTAAAGGATGAAAGCCTTGAAAACACTATTGAATAGTTCTACTCTGCCCACATGGGGTGGTCATGAGTCAGAAATGACTTGATGACAACTAACAGCAACAATCGTCTATAGGCTCAGGTTGTTAGTGGGAGCTGGGCTGCCTAGTAGCAATGCAAATCATGGGATCCCAGCTCCACAGAGGCCAGGTGGAAGTACTTAACCGTCAGAAACAAGTTGTGTGTGATTCCAATAATGGTCAGCAGGTCAGAGTAGTAGTTATCTATTGGGGCATAATAGATTCTCCCCAAACTTAGCAGGTGTGAGATAAATGGAAAATTAATATTCAACTCATGCTGATAAATTTGGAACTAGACAAAAATTTTGGTATCACTGAACATAGTTTTAAGGTGAAGGAATAAACTAGGAAATTTAAATAACTAGTATAAGAGATTTTTAAAATGATGATGATATAATTGCATACCTGAATAAAAGACAAATACATCAAAATCAATGGTTTCTCTGCAGTATAGACATGAGGGTCTCAAATTGGCAAGGGTGAGAAGGGCAGACCGTTCTCTTTCCCCTACTACTTGACTGGATCAAACTGTGTTCAAAACTGTAAAATATTTATGAAAACATTGTTTTGACCAGAGCAGCAAAGGACCTGTATGAAGAAAACTAATGTACTAAAGTACATGAAATGAAACTTGAATATATGCAAAAAATATGCCATATTTTCAAATGAGAAGTCTTGTCAATCAAATGGAGGTCCCTAAAACTAATATATAAGTGGAATGTATTTCCAGTCGAATATTAAGATAGTTGTTTTTGAATTGTATACAGTAATCATATGCTACAAATAGTACAGTAGATAGCAGAGGATGTTGCTGGTGTTAGGAGACTTGGAGTCCATTTCTGACTCATAGTGATCCCATTTCACTGCCCCAGAGGGTTTTCTAGGCTGTGATCATTATGGGAGCAGAACAACAGGTCTTTCCCCTCAGTGCCCCCTGGTGGGTTCGACCTGCCAAACCTTCTTTGGATTAGCAGAGGAGCACTTAATCACTGCAACACTACGGCTGCTTTAAAAGGTATGGAGAAGAAAAACATGAAAAAGCAGGATACTAACAGGTGTCTACCTCTTCAGGTAACAGAACAAATTGATATTACATAGCATAGAAACTGACAAGTCGACCAATGAAAGAAAATCTGCTAAGAAGTCACAATAACCATTGATACAAAGGTGGTATTTCAAGAAAACTATATTTATTTAATAAATGGTGCTGACTCAAGTGATCGTTCTGGAGGACAAAGCTTGCAAAAATGTGATACAGAAATGATAGATTTGAAAAATCATGTGAAATGGAGATGACAAGGCTTAATAACAATTTCCATTTTACACAGAAGGATAAAAGTTAAGCACTTGAAAAATGAGCAGTGAATTCAAACAGATCGTTCACAGCAAATCCACATGCCCGATAAACATAGTCCAAGTTTTTCAGGGACACTAGTAGTTAAGAAAATATCAAACTATCAGTGAAACTGGCACAATTTAAAGATTAACACCAGCTATGGTGGGGAGATGGATGCCCTGAGACATGGCTGGAAAGGTGCTTTAGGACAGTCTTTAGGGGAAAGACATGGCCATGGCTCTGTACTTTTAAAACATACTTTGAACTGGAAATCTCACTCTATGGAGTCTATTCCACAGAAACAGATCCTGTAGTACACAAAGGATAGTTATTATTAGTATTGACCAAACATTGTACATTGATAGTTGAATGATAGATAACTTATGGTAAAGCTACATCATCAATAAATGAGTTGTAGTAGTTGAGTGGGAAAAATATCTGTGAAGTATTATTGAAGTATTACTGAAAAAATCAAGGTGCAGAGAAGTGTATATAAAATGAGCACATCTGGGTTAAACAATATTAATTGTTTGAATATTCTTGGATACTTGTTTATGTTTATGAGTGCGTATAAGTCCGTGTGCTTGTTTAAGCAAGGATAAGAGAGACTACTTACCACATTGTTAACCTGAATTATCTTGGATTCACTTGCAGGAAAGAACAGGGGAAGGAGAGCTAGAACACGCAGGAAGAGTGGACTTAAAAAGCATGGATGATAATGTTTCCATTTTAGTAGTGTTATGTATGGACGAAGAAATCTGTCTTAAAGGGAGAAAGCCAGAATATTCCTTAGAAGCAAGGATGGCTTTGGCCATGTTATCAAGAGGGAGGGACCAGTCCCTGGAAAAGGACATCATGCTTGGTAAAACAGAGGTCCAGTGAAAAAGAGGAAGACCCTCAATGAGATTGATACAGTGGCTGCAACAGTGTGCTCAAATATAGCAACAATTATTAGGATTGCACATGACTGGGTGGTGTTTTGTTCTGTGGTGCAAAGGGCCACTGTGAGTCAGAACTGAATTGATAGCTTCTGACAAGAACATGTAGAAGTCCAGATAAAGTGTACTGAATTGATATCATCTATTTAAATTATTCATGTAAGTTAAAAGATCAAAAAATATAGTGTCAGTGCCATATCTAATGACTTATAGAGAATCAAGGTAGAATAGCAAGTGAAATAAGGGGCGAGAGCAATGTAGGTAGAGTGTGACCAGGCTTCCATAAAAGTAAACACCCCAGCAGATGTACTTGTGTACCTGTGACTGTGTATATGTGTCCCTGCAGAGACGTGTAGGGAAGGATACACGTGTGTCTATTTACATTGGATACCTTGGGGGAGCAGGACCAAATTACATATGAGGGTGGGACCCTGACATAAATTTTTTTGTCATACAAATCTATAATCTTGCAAATGTAATAAAAACCAATTTCAGAGCTTTGGAAATTCATAAACATCATAGATATATGTATATTTTAACATGTTTTGTTAGATATTTAAAATAGGTGAAAATTTTCTAGAATGACAGACAAAAGATTTTACTCACGGGAAGGAGAGCACACCACAGAGAGTAATAATAAGATCCAGTGGATTTCTTGTTGTTCTTGGAGCCAGTGAGTTCTTCTGGTCTCTATAAATGGAAATGACCAAAAATAATTTTGGGAACTCAGTAGAGTTACCCCTCAAATACGTCCTGCAAGTACACGTCTACAGCTAAATGTAGAAGGCTGGACGCCATGTGCAATTCACTAGGTAACTAATGCACCTCTAGAAGATTCTCTTTCCTGGATATGCTGCTTCCACCTCCTCCCTGCCTAGCCCCACTGGATAACCCGCCTTTGTGCATTCTAGGCCCCTTTCAGGTCTGAGCCTAGATCATAGAGGACATCAACTGGGAAGGTAGCTTTTAAGAAGAAAGACGTTGATCAAAAGATTTCAGAAAGCAGCACCTCCCCAGCCAGCCTCTCCCCAACCTGGGAATGCCAACCCCTCCCACCCTGATACCTCTGAGAATCTCTGATTTTTTGTTTTGGATCCTTAGGAGACTGCAGAATTTACCTGGTCTGAACACCTTGGTTCTTTTCTGCCTGTGACCCTCTGCCTCGCAGGAGCCTTCTCTGTCACTCTGAGGAATACACACAGGACAGACTGTGGATGGAGGTTCCCATCCTATACGTCCTGCCATCCTTTCCTCTGCCCCTGGAGGGTTCCCTGTGATACTTTTGGTCTCATCTCCCAGGGAGGTGGACACACCCCTGTCATGTCCAGGGCTTCCCCAGACTTGGGATTTGATGTTGTGACTGAGACTGGGGCTTTGTTGTCCACTGTTGAGTCTGGGCCTGAATCTGCCCCTTTCTACGATTACCTCTGATCACCTGTGTTCTCACTGTTCTCCCTGGGTTTGAAGCCTGTCCTCTCTTTTGCTTCTTTCACCTCAGAGGGGCTTTTCCATCCAGTTCTTTGACCTCGGGTCAGGTCAGATTTGACCACAGAAAAAAGAAAAAAAAAATTAGCAAGTTTGTTTGACATGTCAAGAACCGGAATGTACAAGCTTGATTTAAAGGAGAAGAAAAAGTTCCAAAGCTATACCCCTTACCCTAGGACATGCTCTATTAGGAAATATCCTGCAAGTGCTGGATCAACTCTTATCCAGAAAGGGTTAACACCCAGGGGGATTTTTCTACACCACCTCCCACTTACATTCCCCAATGAGGCAAAAAGGATGCATCCCAATCATAAACCCAGATCACCCTGGGAGACCAGAAGACATGGCTGGGGTCAGTTCATTTTCCTTCACCTGTCTCTCCTCTCCTCCTACCAAGCCCTGCCTCTTTCTCTGCCTCTATACTGCTGGGAAGAGACCCAGAGTTGTTGTTTTAGGGCTTTATGCCCACTGCTCACCTGCAGGCATGTTTCCCAACAGCCTGCCATCTCTCTGATTCCTTCTCCTCCAAAGAACTCAGTGACACCCCCTTCACCATCACTCCTCAGCAGGGCCCTTCCCATTCTCCCAAGTGCCACTGAAATCCCATTTCCCTTGCCCAACTTACGCTGCACTCATCCTTAGGGTCCCAAGATCTCACCATCCAGATGAGGCCTGTCCTGTCCTCTCCTGGGCCAGGGGAGCCTCTGAGGGGACCTGGTGTCTGCGGTCAGCTATCTGGGACTTCTTCCATCCAGATCCCCCTTAGGGCTGGAGTTCTCTGTGCACTTGGGTTGGGAGGGTTGGGGTCACATGGGAAGGAGGCTATGATCTTCCAGGGGCCTGGGTTAAACGAACCTGAATGGAGGTCACTCCTGAAGGGCCCACGTTTCCAGCCCAAAGGCCCTGCTCCTCTTAGTCCCGGTTTGCTAACAGGCCTTCATGCGCTTCCCCCTCTGGCCTTGGTGCTGCGCCTTCTGCAGCCTGGCCTGCCTCTGCAGCCTGTCCAGCTGGTGCCTCAGCCTCTTCAATTCTTCTCTCTGCTTCTCCAGCTGCTCCTCCAGGCACCTGCAGACCACTCTCTTCTCCCTCACCTCCCTCTTTTTGGCGGCCATCAGGCAATGCCTGGCCAGCTGGTGTCAGCGTCGGGGTCTGCGCTGGACCTAGCGTGGCAGCCGCCTCTCCAGCAGCTCTTCAAAGAAGACCCGGCAGCTGAAGCCCTGGCTCACACCATGCTCCGCGTGCGCAACCAGGGCCTCCCGGGACTCGAACACGCGGCAGCAGGCCACGCAGCGGAAGCCGCGCTCATGGGTCACCAGCCACTCCAGGGTGGCTGCGCTGGGTCTCTCCCCATTCTCCTCCCCTTGGTCGGTGGGCTCGGGAATACAGGTCTGGGTCCCCTCCTGCCAGGGCTCCAGGGTGCTGACCAGGGATTCAGTGTTGGCCAGACTGGGGGCAGAGCCGATGGTGCTCTCCTCAGAGAGCTCAGCCTCAAAGACCTGGGGCATCTTGCCCACGGGGGCAAAGGAGGTTTTGGTCTGCCAGGCGACCGCCACCCCCTTGACCGTGCGCACCTTGGTGAAATATGCGCACCTGACCCATCGCTTTCCTGGGGCAGCCCCATAGCTGGAGGAATGAGAAGTCTGCTCGGTGCAAGATGACAGAAAAGAGTTCTGGGGTTGTTTTGGAATCTTCCTGGGCCTGGAGCTTCGACTTTTTTCTTGGGATGTTGTTGACTCTTGCGCATTTCCCTCTTAGATAGAGACCTCTGAGAATAGAGAGTTAATTTACTTGAGCTTTCAGGGCCCTTATTGTCACCTGTGAGCCCAAAGGTTTGGTCATAGGGGTCCCTGGAGGCCTCTCCATCATCACATCCTCCACCTCTGCAGACCCCATGGTTTCTTTCTTCTTCCCCAGAGACCCACTGTCCTTTGGGGGCACTGCTGTGGAAGACAAAGTCTCCATTGTAAAGTGGCACTATTTATTGTATTTCATTTTTTAAAAAGTCATATTTCTTTAATTCCACATTTTTTGAATTCCAATGAATTTGTTCCTTTGGAACTTAGAAATAACCTCATTTCCCTGAAACTTCATAATAAATGTGTGACTTGAAGTTTTCTATGAGGGTTATTTTCTTAGTAAATTTGGAGGGTAAACACTCCAGAGGAATGGTCACCTCTTTTCATCCTCTTTTTACTCAAAAGCTTTTTATAGAGAAGTTATACGTAAAGAGAAGAATGTGTATATTTAGGTAAGACTCTGACATGTATAGCTCTTCCTTGTACCCTTCTTAACCCTGCTACAGTAGAAGATGAAAATTGCTTTTCTTGGAATAGAGGCCCATGTCCTTAGTAGATGAGGTGAGGCAGAAAGAGATGACCGTATCTGAGAACCTTGATGTGAGCACTTCAGATGGAGAACACACAACCTCCTCTCCTGTGTATGTCTTGGTGGGTTCTCTATGTCAACCGAAAGGTCTGTGTATGTTTCTGAATCTGTGGGAAGGACTTCAGAGTTCAGGATGCAGAAAGAGATGGAGCTAGGTCGGGTGCGTTGGACGGAGGGAAAGCTCGAGAGAGAGACAAGATTCAGAGATGGAAAGTGCCAGCAGTGTGTTAGAGGGATACAGAGATCAAGGAGGGGGCAGAAAGCAGGGCTCAGCCACTGAAGGGCAGAATGGGGCAGCAACAAAGAAGACAAAGTGGGGGGGCACTCTAGTCGGAGAAAGAATGGATAACTAAGAATGATAGCAGAAGCTGAGGTTAGCTATAGTTGGAATTTTAAAATTCTTTCCTGCTAGACTTTGAAAACATCATGCTAAATGAAATAAGTTAGTCACAAAAGGGCAAATACTATACGATCTGACTTATATGAAATAAGCAAATATATAGAAAGCAAAGATTATTGGTCGTTGCTAGTTGTGGGCAGGGGGAAGGGGAAGTTTTTCCATTGGGACATTGAGGTTATGTTAATTGTTGTAGAAAAGTTTGGAAAAGGATAGTGAGAACGGTTACATGACTTGAAGAATGTAATGAGTATCACTGACTCATACATTAGAAATTATTCAGTTATGTTTTATGTATATTTTCAACACAATTTAAAAAATAAAACTTTACAAGAGAAAAAAAAGATCTATACTATAGCTGTCTTTACCTAGAAGAATTGTTAATTCCTTGGGAAAAGATGGTCAGGAGACCTTGGAGGAGAAGGGAAATCCCTAGAGCTAGAGGGGCAGGGCCTTCCTGGACCTTATTCTGCCTGAGTCCAGGCTGAGGACTGTGGCAGCTTACATTGACTGGGAACTCTGAATGAACGTGTCGTACTGTGCTCCATCACACCACCCACTCCCAGAACCTCCTGATAAATTTGATATTTTTGTTTTAATTCACATGATACATTAATTCAGTCTCATGAAAAAATGAAGTACAAGTCTCTGTAACCACCCTTCTCCCTGGTTCTATACCCACTGCCCCAGTTGCCCACCTGCGTTCTTTCCACTAACAAAGCAGGAGAGTTCACAAATCTGACTTGTCTGCTACTGTTATGGAAAGCCCCTCAGATGAGAGTAGAATTCTATACTTCACTCACTTATTTATTCCTTCATTTATTTATTCACAGTACAAATTCTTATTGTCTACTAATTGACAGGAAGTTTTTTCAGGTGAAAGCCTCGGTGATCCCTTGTGGTCCTTGTTTCCAGGGTGAATCAAACCCCTTGCTGCCCAGCTCCCATCACACAGACTGAATTTTCCTCCCACCCTTACCTTGGGCCTTAGAGAAAGGCCTCTTCCTCACATGTTGCCACTCCATCCTGGCTGGGTGAAGATGAACCAGGAAGGATGGTCACCAGGAAGATGTTTCTCCTCCTCCCACGTAGAGATGATGTCCCAAACTCTCACAAGTTGGGGAACTTGATTAAGGAAGAACCATTTGTACTTTGGTATCCAAAGTCACTCTCCCACAAGAGACCTCATACCGACAACCTCTCCAAAGAGCAGTTGGGATCTGAGTGAGCATCAAGGTTTGCAGTAAACCTTGTGTGACATCATCGCTGACATTGCTCAGTTCCAAGGGCCAAGTTTGAATCCAAACACTGCACTAGGAAAAAATATGGCAACTGTTGTGGGAGAGGATAGGAGGCTGGGAGGAGGGAAATTATATATTAAAAATAAATTGAAATGTTCCCTTAAAGAAGTTATCATTGAAGGGTAAGGGAACTGTGAGTTGAGGGAATAGAAGAGTATAATGAGTCACTGTTTCTCCCAAACCTCTTCTCTGGCCCTGAATCAAATCTCTCCAGCCCTGGAAACACAATGTCCACTCTGAACACCTCTCAGGTCTCCTTTGCCACTTAGGCTTCACACAGGCTGTTCCCTCTGACTAGTAGACGTTCTCTCCCTTCCTGTTGACTGCTTGCTCCTCCATGGTACCCAGTCTGCGCTCCTGCTTTATGTATTCAGAGCACCTAGTAATCCTCCATCATAGCACTGAGTCATAGGAGGTGCTCATTTTCCAATTCGTGTCTTCCAAATGGATTGTAAATGACTTGGGGGCAAAGATGGGGTCTGCCTCGTTTTTGGCAGTCCCGGAAAGTGGGACAGTGCCTAACCCATAGGAGATACTCAATATATATCTGTTGATTAAATGAATGAAGACTTTCCCAAAGGACTCACCCTTCGTAGCCATCCAGTGAGGAATGGAGTTTTCGGTCTGTTTCCTGGAGGTACCATCACTCAGTAGTGCAGTCTAGGCTACTCTCTCTTGACCTTCTGACTCTAAACCCCAGGAAATGTTACTGTGAAGCTCCTTGGTGTGTCCACATGCTTCTGCCTTGGAGATAGTAAAAAGGGTAGGATTACAGCATCACAGAAAAGCACTGAGACTCAGGATGCCTATGGCCAACTGCCTGGGAGGCTTAGGAGAGCCCTCGGGGAAAGGTCCACTGTCCTCTGCTTGATCTACTTTTTTGTCCAGAGGGCAATTAGAAAAGGAACAAGCAAATTGTTGACACATTTTAAGGCAGGGTTTGGGAAGTTGTGTTTGGCAGGTAGAGGAGAGCCTGAGTATTTGAAGGAAAATGAAAGATGTTGTCAACATGGGAGCAGACGGTTCATTTTGTGTGACTGTAGATGGTAGAATGTGGACAAGTGCTTGGAAATATATATAAAAAAGAAAATCTCCTAACCATCCACTCGTATTTCAAAATTTAGGTCAAGCATCACTTCCTGGTGGAAGCCTTTCCGACCCTACACCTGGTAGAATTTCCCACCCTGCTCCATACTCTATTGTATTTAAGAAACGCTTCTGCCACGACTAGGGACAAACTTGATTGCATTTACATGTTGTGATGGATAGCAGAAATGGCCACATGTTCTAATATGTATGTATCCATACATATTATATGACTTACAGCTCCCTTTCTCAAGAGCAAGATTCTTCCTCCAGTCCTTGAATTTGGACTAATCTATGATTGCTTTGGCCTTTGGGACAGTGCAAAGACTAATAGAAGCAGAGACCTGATATAATTAGACACACCGTGGCTTGCTCTCTTACCAAAAACCATATCTATCACTCTCAAGTATATTCTAACTCATAGTGACCCTGAAAGACAGAGTAGAACTGCCCGATAGGATTTCCAAGGCTGTCATCTTTACAGAAGGAGAGTGTCATGTCTTTCTTCCGCAGAGCAGCTGGTGGGTAAAAAGTGATTACCTTTCCTTTAGCAACTGAGCCCTTAACCACTGCACCACCAGGGCTCCTCCTTGCCCTCTTGCTGCTCTTCAAACACTGAGAACCCATGGGAACAGCCCAGGCCACCCTAATAAATGACAAGAGACCATTAGAGAGAGAATCCCGCTGAGAAGATTTCAGGCCCTCTGCCCGCCAGCTGACATCGTGGCTGATTCCAGGTACATGAGGGAGCCCAGCCGAGAGCGGCTGAGTCTGCCCCAGACCAGAAGAACCCCAAACTGCCAACCCGCAAAACTGTGAGCAAAGTAACTGCTTGTTCTTTTAAGGCACTTCATTTTTGGGTCATTTGTTATACAGCAATTGATAACTGATAGATTCATTAACTGGGCTGTTTCTCTCACCAGACTGCAAGGAATCTTTTCTTAATCATTTCTCTATCAACAGTATCTGGCAGAGGGTTGTTCCTGTAGTCATTAGACAGTAGAAATTTCTTCATTTACATAATTTAAAAGTTTCTGTCATTAATTTTAATTTTGTTTTATAAATAAGATATGGCTGGGTTTGCAAGTCTAAGCTGAGTGTACATGTTTTTTCCTAAGGTATTAATCCCTTTTTCTTGCTACTACTCATACATTTAGACATAATTCCAATATTATACTTCATATTCTCTGTTCGTTTATTATTATTATTATTATTCTGCCTTTCCTGTTTCTTTTTTTGTTGGAATAATGAAATTTCTCTTACTTTCTTTTTCCTTCTAGCGATTTGAAAGTTGTATTTTCAATTCATATTCTTTCATAGTAAACATGAGATCTTTGAACATTTTAATATTTGGTATATTGTATCAAGTTCATGTCTCAGTTGTCCTCTCAAACAGTAATTTTTTGCTAGCTGCCATTGAGGTGACTCCGACTAATGGTGAACTTAGGTACCACAGAACTAAAGGTTGCCAGGTCCTGTGTCATCCTCACAAGTGCCAGCAATTTAGATTCCATCATTATGGCTAATGTGCCAGTCCATGTCACCAAGGGTCTCCTACAGCCTTGTTGGCCTTCTTCTTCACCAACCACGATATCCTCCTCTAGGACTGATTAATCCCTCCTGCTGACATATCCAAAGCAAGTGAATTGGACAGTATTCTCTTGTGATCTGTAAGGGTTTAATTGGCTAATTTTCAGAAGTAAATCTCCAGGTCCTTCTTCCTAGTGTGTGTTAGTCTTGAAGCTCCACTGAAACCTGTCCACCATGGATAACCCTGTTGGTATTTAAAATACTGGTGGCCTAGCTTCCAGCATCATAGCAACATCCAAACCACCACAGTACAGCAAACTAAGAGACAGGCAGTGAGCCGAACAGGGTATTGTTGTTGTTAGGTGTCATCAGGTCAGTTCTAATTTATAGTGACCCTATATACAGCAGAGCAAAACACTGGCCAGTCTTGTGCCATCCTCACACTTGTTATTATGCTAGAGCCCATTGTTGCAGCCACTGTGTCAATCCATCTCACTGAGGGTCTTCCTGTTTTTCACTTTCTCCTTTATCAAGCCTGGTCTCCCCTGATAACATGTCCAAAGTACGTGAGACAAACACTTGCCATCCATGCTTCTAAGGAATATTCTGGCTGTACTTCATCCAAGGCAGATTTGTTTGTTCTTCTGGCAGTCTGTGGTATACTCAATATTGTTCATCAACACCATAATTCAAAGGCAGCATTTCTTCTTCGGTTTCCCTCATTCATTGTCCAGCTTTCACATGCATATGAGGCGATTGAAAATGTCATGGCTTGTGTCAGGCACACCTTAGCCTTCAGAGTGACACCTGTGCTTGTCATCACCTTAAAGAGTTCTTTTGCAGCAGATTTGCAATACATCATTAAATTCCTTGATTGCTGCTTCCAGGAGCATTGACTGTGGAACCAAATAAAATGAGATCCTTGATAACTTCAATCTTTTCTCTGTTTGTCATGATGTTGCTTATTGGTCCAGTTGTGAAGACTTTTGTTTTCTTTATGTTGAGGTGCAACCCATACTGAAGGCTTTAGACTTTGATCTTCATCAGTAAATGCTTCAAGTCCTCTTCATTTTCAGCATGTTTGTGTTTTCTGCGTATCGTAGGTTGTTAATGAATATTCCTCTAAACCTTATGCCATGTTCTTCTTCATATAGTGCAGCTTTTTGGATTTTTTTTTTTTTTTTTTTTTTTTTTGCTCAGCATACAGATTGGAAAAATGTGATGAAAAGATACAACCCGACACAAACTATTCCTGATTTTAAACTACACGGTATTCCCTTGCTCTGTCCGAAAAACTGTGTCTTGGCCTATATACAGGTTTTACATGAGCGAAATTAAAGGTTCTAGAAGTTCCGTTCTTTGAAGTGTTATCCATAATTTGTTATGATTCACGCAGTATAATGCCTTTTCATAGTCAATAAAACGTATGGAAACATCTTTCTGGTATTCTCTGCTTTCAGCCCAGATCCATCAGACATCAGCAATGATATTCCTCATTCCATATCCTCTTCTGAATCTGACTTGAATTTCTGGCAGTTCCCTGTCAAAGTACTGTTGCAACTTCTTTTTAATGATCCTCAGCAAAATTTTACTGGCTTTTGATGTTAATGATATTGTTCGATAGTTTCTGAATTTTGTTGAATTACTTTCATTGGAATGGGCACAAACATGGATCTCTTCCAGTTGGATGGCTAAATTTTTCAGCATAGTTGATTGAGCACCTCTAGGGCTGCATGTGTTTGTTGAAACATCTCAGTTGGTATCCTGTCAATTCTTGGAGCCTTGTTTTTTGCCAGTGCCTTCAGTGCAGCTTGGACTTCCTCCTTCAATACTAACATTTCTTGATCACATGCTACCTCCAGAAATGGTTGAACATCAACCCTTTTTTTTTTTTTTTGTATAGTGACTCTGTGTATTCTTTCCATCTTATTTTGATGCATCCTGTGTTGTTCAATATTTGGCCTGTACAATCCTTCACTTTTGCAACTCGAGGCTTGATTTTTTTCTTCATTTCTTTTAGCTTGAGAGATGGCGAGCATGTTCTTCCCTTTTGTTTTTCTAACTCCAGGTCTTTGCACATGTCATTATCATACTTTGTCTTCTCAAGCCATCCTTTGAAATCTCTCAGCTCTACTACTTCATCATTTCTTTCATTTGCTTTTGCTACTTTACGTTCAAGAGCAAGATTCAGAGTATCTCTGACATTCATATTGGTCTTTTCTTTCAGTATAAGGGCTGTATTTGAGGGTACCATCATTTATATAACTAGCAAGTGGTCTCTGTCAGGGTCATCATTGACGGTAGCTAGGCAGCATCCAGTTCTTCTGGTCTAAGGCTGATGGAGTCTCTGGTTTATGTGGCCCTTAAAGGAAGACCTCTTTATACAAGGAATTACACTTAAAGTGAGAGCAAAATTTGTATATTTATGTATAATTTAAAACTTCTCCTTTAAGATTGCCTTTCCCTGAACAGAAAGCTCTCACCATGTCATTATGAGAAATACTCTTTCAGTGTGAGGCCGAAAGAGATGTCCATATTTGAGAGTCCGATGGTACAAATCTCAGTAGCCAAGACACAACCACATCAACTGTGTGTGTGGGTGGGTTGTATATGTCAACATAAGGGTCTGTATTTTTCTGAGTATGAAGGTAGGATTGGCGAGTTAAGGAAGAAAGAGATGGAAGCAGCTTGGGAAGGGAGTGCAAACTCAGTGACAGAAAGAAGTTGCAGCAGGGGATCTCTCAAGAGGGTTTTAGAGGCCATTCAGAAAACTAGGAAGCAAAAGGAAATAGGGCCAGTGGAGGGCAGCACTGGAGTAGTGGTGGGGGGCATCAAAGATAATGGTAGTGGGGAGGGCAACAAAACTGCCCTGAAAGGAGTGGCACATTAGAGATCCTAGACAAAATTCAGGTTAAGAAAAGTAGGAATGTAGAAAAAATTCTATCCTATAGCTACCTTTGATGTGAGGGTTTTTTAGGTCCTTGAGGAGATGTGGGGAGAAGACATAGGAGGAGAAGGGGAGTTCCTGGATCTAGGAGAGGAATCTGCAAGCCATTCTTCTGCCCTTAATGATATGGGCTCTCGGCTCCTTCAACCTCCCAGTCCTAGAACCTCCTGAGACATTTTCTTAATTCTTCACATACTGCATTAATATCATGTCATTAGAAAATATAATAATTAAGTACGCTTTTCTCTAACCACCCTTTCTCCTATCCTACACTCTCTGCCCCAGTTGTCTACTGGCTTCCTTCCTTTCCACCAGGTACAGATCCTAAACAACAGAGTGCCTGGAAAGCTCTCGAACTCCCAATGAATTCTGTAGCTTGATCCCTCACTTATTCCTACATTTCTTGTTGATGTAAGACTTTGGTTAATTGTCTACCAAATGACAGGAAATGCTTTCTCAGGACACTCCTCCCTATGACCTTATCCATTCCCAATTCCTTCATCTTTTCCTATCATGGCTCTCTTTTCTGGTGGAAACCAGACCCTTTGTTCCATAACACACAACAGTCTGGGAAATTTTTCCTCTCACCCTTATCTAGAGTCTTAGAGAAAGGTCTCTTCCTTGTGTGTCACTGTTTCATCCTGTCTGGGTGAAGATGTCCAATCATAATGATGTTCTGAAGGATCTCTACCCCTTTTCCAAGTTCTTGATGATGCATGACATTTTGATGACTTGGTGACTCTGGTTTAGTCCGGAATTTCCGTGATACAGTCGTTCAAGGTGCTCTCCCACAGGACCTGAGATCGACACCCTCTCCTAAGAGTAGGTGAGATCTGCAAGAGCACCATGGCTTCCAAATCCCAGTGTGACATCATTGCTGACATTGCTCAGTTCCATGGGCCCGCTTTAAATAGGAACACAGCAAAAAGAAAAATATGAAGCTGTTCTAGCAGGAGCTTGAATAGTGCCAGTCCCAGACTGGGAAAAGGGGGCTTAGATATTAAAAATGAATTGCAGTTTTTCCCTGCACTCCATGGCATTACTATCTCTTGGTGCTGAGAGAGAGTACAGGGAATCGTTACAGTGTGACCGGGAGTTACTTTCTCCAAAACTTCTCATTTGACTCTCTTGGAATCATGTCTCTCCAGCCCTGGTCATACAATGTCCACTCTGAATGCCTCTCAGGTCTTCTTACCCTCTGAGGCTTCACATAGGCTCTTTCCTGCGCCTAGAAGATTTTCTCTCCCCTCCCATCTGATGGCCTACTCTCTGGTGAAGCAAGGTGGTTCAGAGAACTGACCCCATTGGAACAGATTGGGCTTATGAGCTCACCATAAAATGCTAAGACTCAGGAATTTGTGGTCAGACCGAATGGGAAGTTTAGGAGTTGACTTGGGGAAAGTCCATGACCTCTGCATCTTCCAGGCTCTGCTTTCACTCTGGAGCCCATTTAGAAAAGGAGCTGGTAAATGGGGAGAGCATTTGCGGAAGCAATTAAGTACGTTGGGATGGTGATGACTTCTCAGAGGAAAATAAAAGTTTCAACAGGGAAATGCTAGGGGCTACTTTTGTGTGACTCCAAACTATAAACAGGGACAAGTGGTTGGAAAACAGTACAACTAAAGATGATCTGCATCTGTTCACAAATGTACCAAATGCTTCAGTGGCTTCAGCCTGTCTCCTCAGACTTCTCTCTGGAGAAGACATGGGGCTTCCTGGACCCGGGCCTTTTGTCACCCCTTAACTATCCAATCACATTCCCAACTTGGTTCAGGCATCAGTTCCTGGTTGTGCTCTTCCCTAAATATCCTCCTGGTAGATTTGTTCACTTCTTGCTCCCTACTCCATTGTACCTGCAAAACCCTTTACCACAGTATAAAACACAATTGCATTTACCTGTTGTGGTTGATGTAAGAAATGTCTACACATTCATCCTCTCTCTGTGCCCGTGCCTTCTATGAGACTCTGGAGCGCCTTTCATTAGCAGTAGGAGTCTTTCTCCACCCCTTAGTTGGGGCTGAGGTTATTATTGTTTTGGACATTGGGATGGTAGGAAACCTGATAAAATGAGAGAGTTGAAAGACTTTACATTGAGACTTCCCTTTTGTTGCTCTTAAACCCTGAGAACTCATGGGAACATCCTCAGGCCAGCCTGCTAGATGATGGAAGACCATTGGAGGGAGGATCTAGCGGTTTCACTGACTTGATGTTATGAACTGGCTCCCAGCTACCTGGAAGCAAATTGTAGACACATGAGGAAGCCGTGTTGTGAGCCACTGAGGCTGGCCCAGATCAGAAGAGCTCCAAACTGACAACTTGAAAAATTGTGAGCTGGTAAATTGTTCCTCTTTTAAGACACGAAAATTTGGGGTCATTTGTTACACAGCAATACATGACTGATACAACTGTTAACTTGGCTGTTTCTCTCACCAGGCATTGAGGGAAATTCTCTGAGTCATTTCATCATCAAGAGCAACTGCCATAGGGTCTCACATGTAGCTATTGTATAGTAAATCTTTGGTGGCTTCATGGATGAATGAATAATATGAACCGTAACTGTGAATCTGCACAAATTCATGTGTGCAAGAAAACTTGATATTTCTTTAAATAAACTGAATTCCAACTCAGAGCTCTCGGCTAACAAAATTGGGGTAAAATTTTAACCTTACTTCTTTGCAGGGGTATATTTGGTGTTGGTTTATTTTCTAGGTACCCCGGGGTCTAAAGAAGGACCAAGGTTTGGAGATCTTTAACACACCCATCGCCTCAGCCTATGTGGGTGATCTCTCTAGAAGCATTGTCTCTGCTGCTTCCATTCCCAGATGGAGCATGAGAACCTTGGCAGGGCTGGGAACACCATAACGTGGTTTGTCTACTTGTGTGCCTGCATTACCCTTTGAGGTGCTGCCACCTAGCCCAGGGCATTATCAAGAAGCAGGCCTCACCCCTTCCCAATGTGTAGGTCTCTGCTGTCTGACTCCCACTCTTCCCTTGGTTTCCAGTTCCCTCAGTGTGATTACTGCAATGAGCTGAGACTCTTACAACAGACTCTTCAGAGTCTCAAAGTTTCAGGGCTTTAACTCTGTGAGTCCAGTTACCTCTTGAAAAGAGGTAGGGAAGGTTGAAAAATGTAGGAAGATTTTATTTTGAATTTAATGTTTCAATAAAATTTCTTGCCATGCATTTTCAAATGGTTCTGCCTAACAATTCCCTCTGTTCTCTTACAAGATGCAGGACAATGAAGAGGGAATGTTTGTTGTGTCATAATCTCCAGAAGGATGCAAAGTGCCATGGAGTCCATTCCCCCCGATGCTCACACTTGAGCACCACACCCACATGGAATCTCTGCAAGTGTTACTGAGTCCCTCACACATCCACAGTGAACAACTTTCAGATTCTCATAAGCAGGAATTATTTGTGTCCTAAGATGAGGAACTCCTTGGAGACCCTACTGTGTCCTACAGGGTCGCTGTGAGTCGGAATCGACTGCATGGCATCGGGTTTTGTTTTTGTTTTTTGGGGGGTTGGTTGATGTCAGCTGCAGGATAGTGTTTAAAAAAATGTTGACAGCATAGCAGGTAAAACCAACAAAATGAAACTGAAATGAAATGTCTTTTTTCACACTTACTGACCTCACAGTTCCTTCAAAGTGTTTACTTTCCACTGGGTTCAGAGGCAAGAGGGAACTCTTCATGAGAGAGACACAGCTTGGGACACCTCCAAAATTATACGCCTCCCTCCTGATGTTAGGTAACATTACATACTGTTTGGCTGGTTTATCATCTGAGTGCTCCACAAAAATAGAAGGCCCATGCAGGCAGGACCTTTCTGCTGTGTTGGTCAGAGTGTCCTAGTTCCTGGCACCTAAGAAGCTTCCAAAAATGATATGTCTGATTGAATGAGTGGGTGGGTTTTTATAAAAACCATGGAAGTGCTCTGTTTATGTAGTTACTATAGTGAAAACTGACATAAGGAAATGGAGACTAGTTATGTATGATTAGAAATGGAGACTAGTTATGTATAATGAGAACAAAACTTGTTAATGAAGAGATAAAAAAATAAGATGTATTAATAGAATGTACCCCCTTCACTTTGGCTGGAGAGAGATATGGTAAAATGGGTTCTTTTCGCCTACTGATTTATGGGTTCTATATATTTAACTGAAATGTTAGTCTTTCGGGAGTCACAAATATTTCTATTGAGATATAATTCACCGGCCATAACATTGCCTTTTATAATGTGCACAATTCTGTGGTTGCTTGTATATGGACAGAGTTGTGCAACAATCACCACTGTCTAGCTTCAGGATATTTTCAGTACCCTGTAAATAAACGCCCTACATATTAGTAGTCATCTCATTACTCCTTTCCTCCAAGACATAGCAACTGCTAATCTACTTCCTGTCTGTGTTGGTTTGTCTGTTCTGGATATTTCATGTAAATGGAATCATGTACCACGCAGTCATTTCTGTTTGGCTTCTTTCACTTAGCATAACGTTCTCAAGGTTTGTCCATATACTGCCGTGTATTAGTACCTGATGCCTTTTAATGGCTGAGTAATATTCCATTTTATGAGTATACCACAGTTTATCAGTTCATGACTTTTGGATTCTCTCCACATTTTCGCTATTTATAAATAATTCTACTATGAAAATTCTTTTGTAAGTTATTATGTGAACATGCTTCAGTTGTCCTGGATGCATACCTAGGAGTGGGATTGCTATGTTGCATGCTAACTCTATGTTTAACTTTCTGAGGAAGCACCTAACTGTTTTCCAAAGCGATTGGATCGTGTCACATGTCCACCAGCAATGTATGAGGGTTCCAGTTTCTCCACATCCTCACCACTTGTGTTGTCCATCCTATTGATTTGAGCCATCTCAGTGGTTTTGAAATAATAGTGTGTTTTGGTTTTGATTCGCATTTCCCTAATGACTAATGAGGTTGAGCTTCTTATCATGTGATTATTGACCATTTCTTTATCTTCCAAATCCTTAGCCTATGAATTTTTCTTCAGATTTTTGCCTGTATTTTTGCTTTCTTCATATAGTTTTTCATATGCCAAACATCTATATCTGTATCTTACCAGTTTGAGCCTTCACAGCTTTGGGATTTTTAGAAAATCTTTCTCTTTTACCAACAAAAAGCAAAACAAAACCTCTCATAGTTTCTTCTGAAATTTGTATGGTGACGTATTTTACTTTTAAATATGCGATCCTTTTGGAATTTCATTTCCTGTAAGCTATGAGAAAAAGGATGAAAATATTTTTAAGGTGATCTAAATGATTACCAAATTGCTGCAAGCACTCCGTTTTGCCTTTCTGCATAAGCCATATCTTAACTGCATTTTCCCATATTCCATGTAGAAAAGCATTTTTACAGAAGGAGGCCCGCCATTCCCAGCCATTTCATTTTAAGGTTTTGCTTTGCTACAATAGAAATCCCTTGTATACCTTATCTACACACCTGTTCTCATAGCCAATAAAAATTTTGTGTGAGTAGGACTCCTGTGAATTTATAAGATGAGGTTGAATTTTATAACTGGTTCCATGTGGTGCACCCAGCAGAAGGACAGACAGAAGCAGTAGCTCCAGAGGGAACAGAAGCTATAAGAACATGAGCCTCTACAGATTTGCTGCCGCATTTCACAGAAAGCTCTAGACTTTTCTTTATAAGCTTATCATTATATATGGCCATCACCTTAGAACAGACGAGAATAGTGCTTTTTAAGTGAGGCATTCAGGACAGAACTGGAGAAAAATATAGAACAAAATCCTAATTCAAAAAAAAAAAAAACCCAGAATTCTAGGTTGACAGAGACTGGAGAAACCCTGAGAATATGACCCCCAGACATCCTTTTAGCTCAATAATGAAGTCACTCCTGAGGTTCACCCTTAACCAAAGATTAGACAGTCCCATAAAACAAAATGAGACTCCAGGGGCATACCTGCCCAGGAACAAGGACTAGAAGGCAGGAGAGGACAGGAAAGCTGGTAATAGGGGACCCAAGGTCAAGAAGAGAGAGTGTTGACATGTCTTAGAGTTGGTAACCAATGTCATAAAACAATATATGTCCTAACTGTTTAATGAGAAGCTACTTTGCTCTGTAAACCTTCATCTAAAGAACAATTAAAAACAAAAGTTAGGCATTCAGAAGGAGGGTGTTCATTCCTTAGCAGATGGTTAGACTTATGTGTTTTGGTGAACATATGTACCCATTTCTATTGGGTATGTATCTAGAAGTAGAATTGCTGGGTCATAGGATATACGGATGTTCACAGCTTTAGTAGATATGGCCAAAGCATTTTTAAAGTGGTCGTACCAAATTGCACTTTCACTAGCAGTAGATTAGAATTCCAGTTGCTCCATGTTCTACCAAATAGTTGGTATTTCCATTTTTTTTTTTTTTATTTTAGCCATTCTGGTGTGCAGGATTAGGATCACATTGTGAGCTTTTATTAGAATTCCTCTGATAACTGATGTAGTCCCTTTCCATATGGATGTTGGCCATACAGAAATCCTTTAGAGAGCGTTCAAGTATTTACTTGTCTTTCTATTGAATTTTTTTTTCTTTATGAATCATCCTTTGCATATTTTAGAACCAAGTTTGTAGTAGGATGTATGTATTGCAAATAACTTCTGCTTCCACATGAATTCACCCTTGTAGCTTGTCATGAACTTTCAAATTAAAAAGCATGCCTTTTACAAAAACAGGCAAATGTATAGAGATGAAAGTTCATAGGGGTTCCCAGGGACAGGAGGGAGGGAATAAAGGGGTGTTATTGTATTTTTTTTTTTTATTGCATATGGAAACTGAGTTTCTGTTTACAATTATGGAAAAATCACACAGATTAAGGGTAGGGTTGCACAGCCGATTAATGTAATTCCTGTCAATAATGTGTACACCTGTACAACTCGTTCACTTGGCAAAGGTTGTGTGTTATATTTACATCAACAACAAAAATGTGTAGCTGCTGAGGCAAAATGATAGTACTGAATTGATGAGATGTTTTCTTTTTTTATTCTTTTATTGTACTCTTTTCTATTTTCTCATTTGTTTTTGTAAGAAGTTACTGTTAAAATTAAAGATAATAAAATGTTTGCATGATGAAAGTGGATAGCAATGTCTATTCCACTAATTGTGTCCCTCTGAAGTTTAAATGAGGAACTACATGCCACTAGCAGATGCCCAACCTTACTTAGCACTCAGGAAATATTCATTTCTCCTACCCCTCTGGCTCACAGTCTTCTCCCCTTCTTTATTTGCTCTTTTCTGTTTCCAACTGGTTGCATGTGACCACCAGGCTTCCTGACTCCATCATTCTGCTTTCCATACCAATGTTATTGTAACCTTGGGATCTTGGGCAGTGGTGAAAGTTACACACTGTCCCTGCCATTAGGAAGGGGACAAGCCAGTGCAGGTGGGAGGGGCAGTGGTGAAATTCGGCCTAGAGAAAGGACAGACCACCTTCCAGGAACCACACTGGCCTTCAGAGAGCTTTGTTGGCTGTGGTTCACCTGGCCAGCTTGTAGGCGTCAGGGTGCCCTAGGGCTCGGTGTTTAGTCCTCTCTCTGTGTTGACACCCTCTCTCTGAGATGCCTCAGTGAGTCCACAGCCATCGGTCTGTAGCTGAGGATGTGAGATTTACACCTCCAGCCATTTCAACTCCTCCCGGGTCCAGACTTATACTCAAATATCAGCTTAAATCTCTGTATCGGCCTCTTCATGTATCAAATGTGCATTATAATGATACATTCCTCATAGGGCTATCATGCAGAACAAATATCTTAGGAAAGGAGAAGCCCTTACAAGAATCCTGGCACCACTGCATGTACTCAGTAAGTGTTAGCTGTTAGTATTATTACCTGACATCTCCATGTGGGTATCTAACAGCTATGCCATGTTATCAAGGCCACGAAACAATTCTGGTCCCAACTCCATTCCCCACACTTACCAATGAATTTCCCAAGGCTTCAGTGATGGGAGTCTGTGTGTTTTTCCACACAATGGACATGGGTACAAAAGGTTGGTCAGGGTCTTCATAAAAGTTGCTCCAAAGTTCATATGAGTGACCATTGAGACAAGTTACAAACAACTAATGCAGAAAAAAAAATAGAACCACTCTCAACTGCTCATGGTAGTATTCTCAGTCCAGAGTATCTGGTGAGGGCACTATTATGGACTGAATTGTGTAACCCCAAAAGGTATGTTGAAATCCTAACCACTGTACCAGTAAATGTGACCTGATTTGGATATAGGGGATTTTAAAATTATATTAATGAGGCCATACTAGTGTAGGTTGCGTCCTAAACCTAGTCCCTTCTGAGTTATACAAAGAGCAGAATAGACACAAACACACTCAGTGGCAGAGGAAGACAGACAACGGAGCAGATGCATCTACAAGACCAGGAACACAAAGGGTGGCTGGAAGCTTTTAGAAGCTGAAGTAGACGTGAGCCATGCCCTGAATTCAGACAGGTAGCCTCCTGAACTGTGAGAAAATAAATTTCTGTTCTTTAAAGCCACCCAATTGTGTTTTTTTTTTTTTTTTTCTTACGGCAGCACTAGGTAACTAACACACATACCTGAGCTTATAAATCCAGCCCAGTGTAAAATAGTGCTCTCCCCTCCGTGGTCTAGCCCACCTGGATCCCGCTGTTTCCCTGTCAGTGTCCTCTGCTTTCACTGAGAGCTATGACAGAGTTGCCTTGATGCTGCTGCATAGACGTTCACTTTATTTTTTACTTTGTATTTATGATTAACTAATATTAATTCTAATATTTTCTATGGTTTTTAAATTTTTCTGTGGAGACATTCCTATAATCTATGAATAATAAGAGTTATATGTTTTTCTTTTTGTACTCCAGTGTTAAATATTTAATAGAAATAATGAGAGAAAGCATCCTTATTTTATTTCTAATTAATTTTAAAGAGAATGTCACACATTTCACCAGGAATTATCATGCGAGTTGTAGTTTTCCATATTCGGGAACTCCTTTTCTGTTCCATGTTTGCTCAGAGTTCTTATGTCTCAGTGTGTTTGGATTTTATCACTGCTTTTTCACCGTCTCTTGAGGTGAACCTATGTCTTTTCTTCTTTAACCTACACATGTGGTGAATTAAATTATTAAATCTTTAACGTTCACTCAAGCTTGTATGCTGACACTAAACCCCCTTGATGCTCGCATATTACGTGCTTTATACTTTGCTGGATTTCTTTGCCAGCATTTTATGTAGATTTTTGCATCTCAGTTGCTTAGTGTGCTTGTCCTGTAACTCTTCTTATACCTTCCTTTTCTAATTTGGTATCAATATTAAAGTCGCCTTAGGGAACAAGTTGGGGAGCATCTCATAGCTTTCTCTTCTTTATTGACTGTGTACAAGGTTGAAATGATCTGTTTTTTGCATGTTTGCTGGAACCTGCCTAAAAGTGATCTACCAAACCCAAAACCAGTTGGCCATCGAGTTGATTCCATCTTTGTAGGGAGATCTCGAACTACTGACCCATTCTCTGTAGTGATTAAAGGCCTCTTCTGATGCTACTTTACTTAGAAAAATTTCCACTGCATGTTTTAGGCTGTTAGGATTTCATCTTTAAATATTATGTGGTTATCACTGTTTTCCACCTGATCCAGGTCAATTAATCCCAGATTTTCCATTTTCCTGAAGTGAGAGTGTGTATCTACTCCTGGTACCAATTCCCTTATCTAAGACTTATTTGCAAAGAAAGATACAACCCAGCCTCCTTGAGTCCATAATGTGAGGTTACAGTCTCATATTATGTGATTTTTTTGTAGTTGTTTTTTTGTTTTGTTATTTTTTTCTTTTACGTATTCTGTAATTGTTCTTTTTCTTAAATTTTTTTTATTTTCCTTTTTTCATTTCACACCTCTCTAGCAGTTTTAAGAAACCTGGTGGAGTAGTGGTTAAAAGCTACAGCTGCTAACTAAAAGGTTGGCAGTTCAAGTCCACCGGGCGCTCCTTGGAAACCCTATAGGGCAGTTCTACTCTGCCCTTTATGGTCCCTATGAGTTGGAATGGATTAGATGACAACAAGTTATTAGTTCTAGTGGTTTTAAGGTTGTGCATTTCAGGTTCAGGTCTATAATCTAGCTGAGAACCGACTTCGGGTTCAGTGTGGTGAGGTGCCCAGTTGCACCTGTGCATCAAGAGAAGGCGCCTCAAGAGCTAGGGGAGGGGGCAGCAGGGATGCTCAGAGAGGGGCACCCGGGGGAGGCGCGAGGTCCCGGGCAGCCCTACCACAAGCTGGCGGGGAGCAGGAAAGAGCTGGCTTCAGGAGCCTTTTGTGACAGTCCCAGCCCACCCAGCCCCACCTGGACCTCAGACTCAGCAGGCTGGCAGGTCCCAATAGAATTAGGGGAAGCCTAAGGCCATAGAGGGCGAGATCCAGGGTATATACCTAAGCCTTATCATAGTGCTTATGATGGGATAGGAGGGCAGAGGAGGCATATGGGGACTTGGGTCCAGACAGTGGACACAGAAGGGTGGGAACTTCTGGTTAGCGTCAGGATCCGAATGTGGAGGCCTTCGAGATGCACTTCCCGGAGGAGAAGGTGAAGCCACAGAAGCCACACTGCCTGGCACCCACCTCTGTCCCCCTCCCAGGGCCCCAGACTGGACTCACCGCCTGTGCTGCCCTAGGAGAGCTCCCCAAGTGTGGTACTCTTAGTTTGAGGAGCAAGAGAGCCAGCCCTGGTCTAGGCTAGGGAATTTATTTCCTCTGCTCTCATTATGGCTGTGAGCGGACTCTTGTCTGCACAGACTAAAGACGAATTATCAAAATGAGCTCAAGACTCCAGATTTGACTTAGATATCATAAATTAAAACAGAGAAATACAACTTTAGCAATAAGTGCCTGCCTGGAGCCCAAGTTGCATTAAAAAAAAAAACCTGAACAAGACCCCAGAGAGAGTGAGTGATAAGAGGCTCCTTCTTTTGCCACCCTGTGGTCCCAAGCTTTCTCTTTTCCCACCTCCCAAGACTGTATCAACTGCTCTGAGATTTTTGAATAAAGATCCCAGGAATATCACTGCTCCCACCCCATGAGGATTTCCCCAGTGCTGAGTTAGACTAAGACAGAATCCTCCTGAGGCTTCCGGGGCCTGTGTAGTGGTTCAGAGCCAGTTCATTTTTCCTGCAATTGGGCATGACCCCAGGACATGACCCTGAGAGTGCTGACACTTGCAGAAGCCAATGACCGTTTCACTGAGTTTCTCTCTGTCTTGGTGTCAGGATCAGTCAGGACAGCTTGTCACCTCAGGACTGTTTCTGTTGAAGGACACCTAAGCAGCACTATGGGTTTGTCCCTCACACCCTGCAAACCTGCCTCCTCTGAGTGGGGCGAGGAGCTACTGAAACACTGAAATCATTGAAACTAGCAGAAGCCACAGCCCATGGTACTGGGAGAAAAATGGGAGGGAGAGAGAGGTGAAAAGGTATAAAGGCCCAGCTGTGAAGGTGACCAGTGGCCAGGATGTCCTGAAGCCGCAAAGCTGACCGAAGCTGAATGGCCTCAAACCTGCTGCTCCTGAGCCCATCTTTTCTTTCAATGGAAAAAGCCTTTCGCTGCTCTTATGCGACTGGCCTGGAAGGGCCTTTGACTTATAACATGAAGCAGCCTCCAGAGCCTCTTGGGGCAAGTGATGGTCAAGGAGGCTCTGCCCAATCCCATCCTGCCCTTCCCACTTGTCAGAGGACCAGGAATTTCAGTCTTCCAGCTCCTGGGCTGATCTAGTGACTTGTAACAGGATTTCACTGGACCTCGAAACTTTGAAAGATGGGAAATACTGCCTGGGTCCTGGTCTCATTACAGAACTTACATACAGGATAAGAAGAGGAGTTGGGAATTGACACCTGACATCTTAGCAAAGGTTTCTGTTTGTTTAGGAGGGAAGAGGTAAAAAAGAAGGCAGTGTCTACTACATCCTTTGCCATGTGTGTCAGGAAATCCTCACGAAGAGCCTCTCAGGTAAGGAGTGATGGGAAATGCCTTGGTTTACTCTTAAACTTTGCCCTTGAGGCATTTTCTTTATGGGGGCATGTAAAATGTTGTCCATTCAAGGAAACACTCTAATTCTTATGTAGACTTTGTTTGTTGACAAGGATTTATTGCCATAGCAAGGGTTCTGGAAATGGGTTTAATATGCTGTGGGATTGCTTTTGGAAGTTTGGAAAAGGCAACGGCCCACATTCTATGAAATCGAAATACCAGACCTACTGTGTCAGGTGTTGGAAGAGGGAATAAAAGCCTCCAATATGTGGGCATGTCTGAGTTAGTCTTCTATAAGACCATTTCTTGGAGGTCCTGAAGGACACCCATTTCATTAAAAGAATAAGGAATGCGGAGATGAGGGGAGCACCAGCAACACAGAGCTTACCAATATGTATACTTTGTAGGGAGTCCCTGGGCACCACAAACAGTTAAGTGTTCTATACTAGCTGAAAGTTTGGTGGTTTGAACCTACTCAAAGGCACCTCAGAAGACAGTCCTGACGATCTGCTTTTAAAGGATCACGGCCTTGAAAACCCTATTGAACACTTCTACTATGCCCACATGGGATGGTCATGAGTCAGAAAGGACTTGATGACAGCTAACAAGAACAATTCTCTATAGGCTCAGGTTTTAGTGGAGGCTGGGCAGCCTAGTAGCAATGTAAATCATGGTATCCCAGCTGAACAGAGGCCAGGTGGAAGTACTTAACTGTCAGAAACAAGTTGTGTGTAGATTACCATAAAGATCAGTAGCTCAGAGTATTAGTTATCTATTGGTGCATAACAAATTATCCCCAAACTTATCAGGTGTGAGATAAATGGAAAAATATTAAACCCATTCCGATAAATTTGGAACTAGACAAAAATTTTGGTATCACTCAACAGTTTTTAGGTGAAGGAATGAACTAGAAAATTTAAATAACTAGTACAAGTATTAAAAGATATTTAAAATAATGATGATATAATTACATACCTGCATAAAAGACAAATGCATCAAAATCAATGGTTTCTCTCCAGTATAGAATAAGGGTCTAAAATTGGCAAGGGTGGGAAGGGCAGACCCTTCTCTT
The DNA here is from genome assembly GCF_030014295.1 of Loxodonta africana. Taxonomy (NCBI): domain Eukaryota; kingdom Metazoa; phylum Chordata; class Mammalia; order Proboscidea; family Elephantidae; genus Loxodonta; species Loxodonta africana. The sequence goes on along the minus strand of NW_026975658.1, from coordinate 503,947 downwards.
TCCCCTACTACTTGACTGTACCACACTGTGTCCAAAAGTGTAAAATATTTAGCAAAACATTGTTTTAACCAGAGCAGCAAAGGACCTGTATGAGGGAAGACAATGTATTAAAGTACATAAAATGAAACCTGAATATATGCAAAAATATGCCATATTTTCAAATGGAACGTCTTGTCAATTAAATGGAGGTCCCTAAAACTAATATATAAGTGGAATGCATTTCTAGCCGGAATATTAAGATAGTTGGTTTTGAACTGTATACAGTGATCATATGCTACAAATAGTACAGTAGATAACAAAGAATAGATAACAAGGAATATTCCTGTTGTTACGAGACTTGGAGGCGATTTTGGACTCAAAGCCATCGCATCTGACTGCCCCATAGGGTTTTCTAGGTCGTAATCATTATGGGAGCAGAACACCAGGTCTTTCTCCCTTGGAGCCACCTGATGGGTCCAACCTGCCAAACTTTCTTTGGATTAGCAGTTGAGCACTTAATCGCTGCAAAACCAGGGCGGTTTTACCAAAGTAAAACATGAAAAAGCAGGATAGTAACAGGTGTCTACCTCTTCGGGTAACAGAACAAATTGATATTACATAGCATAGAAGCTGACAAGTAGACCAATGAAACAGAAAATCTGTTAAGAAGTCACAATAACTAACAAAGGTAGCATTTCAAGAAAATTATATTTATTTAATAAATGGTGCTGACTCAAGTGATTGTTCTGGGGGCCAAACTTGCAAAAATGTGATACACAAATGATAGATTTGGAAAATCATGTGAAATGGAGAGGATAAGGCTTAATAACAATTTCCATTTTACACAGAAGGATAAAAGTTAAGCACTTGAACAATGAGCAGTGAATTCAAACAGTTCATTCAGAGCAAATCCACATGCCCGGTAAACATAGTCCAAGTTAAGAAAATATCAAACTGCCAGTGAAACTGGCACAATTGGAAAATCAGCGCCACCTACAGCTGGCTGGGCTGTGGAGAGAAGGATACCCTGAGACGTGGCTGGAAAGGTGCATTATGGCAGCCTCTAGGGGAAAGACATGGCCATGGCTGTGTACTTTTAACATTCTTTGAATTGGAAATCTCACTCTGTGGAGTCTATTCCACAGAAACAAATCCTATAGTATAGAAAGGATAGTTATTATTAATATGACCAAACTTTGTCCATTGATGGTGGAATGATAGAGAACTTATGGTAAAGCTACATCATCAATAAAACAGGGAGTCCTTAGAATGAAAAAGAGTTGTAGTAGTTGAGTGGGAGAAATCTCTATGAAGTATTATGGAAGTATTACTGAAACAATCAAGGTGCAGAGAAGTGTATATAAAATGAGCACATCTGGGTTAAACAATATCAATTGTTTGAATACGCTTGAATACCTGTTGATGTTTATGTGTGTGTATAAATGAGAAGATGAGGATACATGTATGTCTGTGTGTGCTTGTTTAAGCAAGGATAGGAGAGACTACTTACTACATTGTTAACCTGAATTACCTTGGATTCACTTGTGGGAAGGAACAGGGGGAGGAGAATTAGAACATGCAGGAAGAGTGGACTTAAAAAGCATGGATGATAATGCTTCTGTATTAGTAGTGTTATGTATGGACAAATAAATCTGTCTTGAGCAGAGAAAGCCAGAATATTCCTTAGAAGTAAGGATGGCTTTGGACATCTTATCAAGAGGGACCAGTCCCTGGAAAAGGACATCATGCTTAGCAAAGCAGAGGTCCAGGGAAAAAGAGGAATACCCTCAATGAGATTGATACAGTGGCTGCAACAGTGTGCTCAAATATAGCAACGATTATTAGGATTGCAATGACCGGACCGAGTTTTGTTCTGTGGTGCCTAGGGTCACTGTGACTCAGAACTGACTTGATAGCTTTTAACAACAACATGTATAAGTCCAGATAAAGTGTACTGAGTTGATACCATCTATTTAAATTATTCATGTAAGTTAAAGACCCCAAAATATAGTGTTAGTGCCATATCTAATGACTTACAGAGAATCAAGGTAGAATGTCAAGTGAAAGAAGGGGTGAGAGCAATGTGGGTAGAATGAGACGAAGTCTCCATAAAAGCAAACACTCCAGCAGATGTACTTGTGTACCTATAACTGTGTATATGTTTCCCTGCAGAGAAATGTAGGGAAGGACACACATGTGTCTATTAACATTGGATACCTTGTGGGAGTGGGAGCAAATTACATACGAGGGTGGGACCCTGATGTAACTTTCTTGTCATACAAATCTGTAATCTTGAAAATGTAATAAAAAACAATTTAGAACTTTGGAAGTTGATAAACATCATAGATACATGTATATTTTAATGTGTTTCATTAGATATTTTAAATAGGTGAAAATTTTCTATAATGACAGACAAAAGATTTTAATCACTGGAAGGAGAGCACACAACAGACAGTAATAATCAGATTCAGTGCATTTCTTCTTGTTCTTGGAACCAGTGAGTTCTTCTGGTCTCTATAACTGGAAATGACCAAAAATAATTTTGGGAACTCAGTAGAATTAACCCCCAAACACGTTTGCAAGCACATGTCTACAGCTAAATGTAGAAGGCTGGACACCATGTGCGATTCACTAGGTAACTCATGGCGCTCCAGAAAATTCTCTTTCCTGGATGTGCTGGTACCACCTCCTCCCTGCCTTGACCCAGTGTATAACCCGCCTTTGTGCATTCGAGGCCCTTTGAGGTCTGAGCCTAGAGCATAAAAGAGGACATCAACTGGGAAGGTAGCTTTTAAGAAGAAAGACGTTGATCAAAAGATTTCAGAAAGCAGCACCTCCCCAGCCAGCCTCTCCCCAACCTGGGAATGCCAACCCCTCCCACCCTGATACCTCTGAGAATCTCTCATTTTTTGTTTTGGATCCTTAGGAGACTGCAGAATTTACCTGGCCTGAACACCTTGGCTCTTCTCTGCCTGTGACCCTCTCCCTCACAGGAGCTGTCTCTGTCACTCTGAGGCATACACACAGGACAGACTGTGGATGGAGGTGCCCATCCTAGAGGCCCTGCCCTCCTTTCCTCTGCCCTCTGCGGTCTCGTCTCCCAGAGAGATGGATGCATCCCTGTCATGTCCAGGGCTTCCCCACACCTGGGATTTGATGTTGTGACTGAGACTTGGTCTTTTTTGTCCACTGTTGAGTCTGGGCCTGAATTTGCCTCTTCCATCCATACCTCTGGTCACCTGTGTTCTCGCTGTTCTCCCCAGGTTCAGAAGTCTCTCCTCTCTTTTGCTTCTTTCATCTCAGACAGCCTTTTTCTTCCAGTTCTTTGACCTCGGGACAGGTCAGATTTGACCACAGGAAAAAAAAAATTAACAAGATTTATTGACGTGTCAAAAACCAGAATGTACAGCTTTATTTAAAGGAGAAGAAGAAGTTCCAAAGCTCTGCCCCTTACCCGAGGACACAGTCTACAAGAAATACCCTGCAAGCCCTGGATCAACTCTTACCCAGAAATGGTTAACACCCAGGGGGATTTTTCTACAGCACCTCCCAGTTACATTCCCCTAATGAGGCAACAACAGTGCATCCGAATCATAACCCCAAATTCACCATAGGAGAACAGAAGACATGGCTGGGGTGAATTCATTTTCCTTCACCGGGCCCTCCACTCCTCCTGCCAAGCCCTACCTCTTTCTCTGCCTGTATGCTGCTGGGAAGGGACCCAGAGTCCTTGGTTTAGGGCTTTATGTTCACTGTTCACCTGCGGGCAGGTTTCCTGACACCCTGCAATTTCTCTGATTCCTTCTCCTCCAAAGAACTCAGTGATACCCCCTTTACCATCACACCTCACCAGGGTCCCCCTTAGCCTCCCAAGTCCCACTGAAATCCCATTTCCCTTTCCCTACTTATGCTGTGCTCATCCTTAGGGTCCCAAGACCTCACCATCAAGATGTGGCCCGTCCTGTCCTCTCCTGGGCCAGTGGAGCCTCTGAGGGGACCTGGTGTCTGCGGTCAGCTATGTGGGGCTTCTTCCATCCAGATCCCCCTTAGGGCTGGAGCTCTTTGTGCCCTTGGGGTGGAAGGGTGGTGGTCACAGGGGAAGGAGGGTAGGATCATCCAGGGAAGCTGGGTTAAACGAACCTGAATGGAGGTCTCTCCTGAAGGGCCCGGGTTTCCATCCCAAAGGCCCTGCTCCTCCTAGTCCCAGGGTGCTAGCAGGTCTTTAGGCGCTTCCCCCTCTGGCCTTGGTGCTGCGCCTTCTGCGGCCTGGCCTGCCTCTGCAGCCTGTCCAGCTGGTGCCTCAGCCTCTTCAGTTCTTCTCTCTACTTCTCTAGCTGCTCCTCCAGGCGCCTGCAGACTGCTCTCTTCTCCCTCACCTCCCTCTTCTTGGCAGCCATCAGGCAACGCCTGGCCAGCTGGTGTCAGCGTTGGGGCCTGCACTGGACTGAGCTTGGCAGCCGCCTCTCCAGCAGCTCTTCAACGAAGACGTGGCAGCTGAAGCCCTGGCTCACAGCATGCGCCGCGTGCGCAACCAGGGCCCCCCGGGACTCGAAAACGTGACAGCAGGCCACGCAGCGGAAGCCGTGCTCACGGGTCACCAGCCACTCTGGGGTGGCTGCGCGGGGGCTCTCCCCATGCTCCTCCCCTTGGTCAGTGGGCTCCTGGGTACAGGTCTCGGGCCCCTCCTGCCAGGGCTCCAGGTTGCTGACCAGGGACTCAGTGTTGGCCAGTCTGGTGGCAGAGCCGATGGCCTCAAAGACCTGGGGCATCTTTCCCACGGGGGCAAAGGAGGTTTTGGTCTGCCAGGCAACCGCCACCCCCTTGACTGTGCGCACCTGGGTGAAATATGCGCACCTGACCCATGGCTTTCCTGGGGCAGCCCCGTACCTTGAGGAGTGAGAGGTCTGCTCGGTGGAAGATAAAGGAGAAGGGTTCTCGGATTGTTTTGGAATCTTCCTGGGCCTGGAGCTTCGACTTTTTGTTTGGGATGTTGTTGACTCTTGGGCATTTTCCTCTTGGATAGAGACCTCTGAGAATAGAGAGTAGATTTAGTTGAGCTTTCAGGGTCCTTATCCTCACCTGTGAGCCCAAAGCTTTCGTCATAGGGACCCCTGGAGGCCTCTCCATCACCACATCCTCCACCTCTGCAGACCCCATGCTTTCTTTCTTCTTCTCCAGAGACCCACCACCTTTTGGGGGCACTGCTGTGGAAGACAAAATCTCCATTGTAAAGTGGCACTGTTTATGGTAGTTCATTTTTTAAGAAGTTGTTTTTCTTTAATTCCACATTTATTGAATTCCAATGAATTTGTTCCTTTGGAACTTAGAAATGACCTCATTCCCCTGAAACTTCATAATAAATGTGTGACGTCATTGAAAGAAGTTTTCTATAAGGGTGATTTTCTTAGTAAATTTGGGGTATAAGCACTCAAACGAGAGCAATGCTCACCTCTTTTCAACCTCTTTTACTGAAAGTCTGTTTTACGGAGAAGTTATACTTAAGAGAAGAATGCGTATATTTACTTAAGACTCTTACATGTATACCTCTTTCTTGTACCCTTCTTAACCAAGCTGCAGTAGGGGATTAAAATTGCTTTTCTCAGAATAGAAGCCCTTGTCCTTATTAGAGAAACTCCTTCAGCGTGAGGCAGAAAGAGATGTCCGTATCTGAGAACCTGATGCCAGAAACCTCAGATAGACAGCACACAACCACCTTGACTGGTTCTGTCTGGGTGGGTTGCCTATGTCAACCTAAAGGTCTGTGTATGTATGTGAATATGTGGGAAGGACTGTAGACTTCAGGATCCAGAAAGAGATAGAGCTAGGTCGTATGTGTTGGATGGAGGGAAAGATCCAGAGAGGGAACCTGCCAGTAGTGTGTTAGAGGGATACAGAGACCAAGGAGGGAGCAGAAAGCAGGGCTCAGCCACTGAAAGGCAGAATGGGGCAGCAACAGAAAAGACAAAGGGGGTACACTAGTTGGAGAAAGGATGGAGAACTGGGAATGATAGCAGAAACTGAGGCTAGCTATAGTTGGAATTTGAAAATTCTTGCTAGGCTTTGAAAACATCATGTTGATTGAAGAAAGTTAGTCACAAAAGAAGAACTACTGTATGATCTTACTTATATGAAATAAGCAAATATATAGAAACCAAAGATTATTGGGAGTTGCCAGCTGTGACAGGGAGGTGGGAAGGGCCTGAAATCTTTCACTGTCTCATCTCATGCTCTCATTCTTAATCTCTTTATACTCTCTATACTTTTTCTTTTTAAACTTATAACATTTCTATTACTTAATCATCATATAACTTGAGTTTTAAATACAAAAAAAAAAATTCAAAAAAAGAGAAATGAGTAAGAGAAGGTGCCACTGTGCAATACTTTGTGTCAGCCAGGCATCAGGGAACCAGGGTGACAGAATGCACTTCTTCTTTGCGGAAAGCTTGAGCAGAGTCACGGCAGCTACAATGACCATGTCATATAGATGCTCCAGTAAAAGTTCTGGTTAACTAGAACTTTGGAAATTGGGTGAGTGGGTAGAAAGGAATGCATAGTAGAGAAACTGAAGATATATATATATATATATATGTGAATTAAAATAACTTTGTGTAGCTAGTAATTGGCAATGATAATTCATCGTGGATTTCTGAGCAGAAGATCCAGGTAATGATACCTGACTTCGAGAAAGCTTGCTTTGGCATTATTGTGCACAGAACACCCAAGGAAGAAATACAGCTCCTCAATGGGAGCTGATGCACTGCTTTAGCAAATCTTAGGATATAAATTTAGAAGAAAAGCATCATCTCCCGAAGGTCATAAAAGTTGTTTATGAGTCTATACTAGATTTTCTTTTCTTTTTTTTATTGTGCTTTAAGTGAAAAGTTACAATCCAAGTCAGTTTCTCATACAAAAATTTATGTACACATTATTATGTGACCCTAGCTGCTCTCACTACAATGTGACAGCACACTCCTTCTCTCGACCTGTGTTCCCTGTGTCCATTCAACCAGCTCCTGTTCTCCTCTCCCTCCTCACCTTGACTCCAGGTAGGAGCTGTCCATATAGTTTCATGTGTCTACTTAAGCTACGAATCACACTCCTCACCAGTATCATTTTATGTCCTATAGTCTAATCTTTGTCTGAAGAGTTGGTTTCAAGAATGGGTTTTAGTTTTGGCTGACAGACAGTCTGGGGGTCATGACCTCTGGGGTACCTCCATCTCAGACCATTATGTCTGGTCTTTTTACTGGAATTTGAGGTCTGCATCCCACTTTTCTCCTGCTTCATCAGGGATTCTCTGCCATGTTCCCTTTCAGTGCAGTTATTGGTGGTAGCCAGGCACCATCTGGTTCTTCTGGTCTCAGGCTGATGGAATCTCTGCTTTATGTAGCCCTTTCTTTCTCTTGGGCTAATATTTTCCTTGTGTCTTTGGTGTTTTTCATTCTCCTTTGCTCCAGATGGGTTGAGAGCAATTGATGCATCTCACATGGCAGTTCGCTAGCTTTTAAGACCCCAGACGCCACTCAACAAAGTGAGATGCACAACGTTTTCTTAATATGCTTTGTTATGCCAATTGACCTAGATGTTCACTGAAACCATGGTCCCCAGACCTCCGCCCTGCTACTCTGTCCCTCAAAATGTTTGGTTGTATCCTGGAAACTTCTTAGCTTTTGGATAAGTCCTGTTGTGCTGACTTCCCCTGCATTGTGTGTTGTCCCTCCTTTCACCTAAAATAATTCTATCTACTATCTAATTAGTGAAAACCCTCTCCATCCCTTCCCACACTGGCAACCATCGAAGAGTGTTTTCTACTGTGTTTAAATCTTTTCTTGAGTTCTTATAAAAATGGTCTCATACAATATTTGTCCTTCTGTGACTAATTTCCCTCAGTATAAAGCCTTCCAGATTCCTCCATGTTATGAGATGTTTCATGGGTTCATCGTTGTTCTTTATCACTGTGTAATATTCCATTATGTGAATATACCATAATCTGTTTGTCCACTCATCTGTTGACGGGCATCTTGGTTGTCTCCATCTTTTTGCTTTTGTAAACAGTGCTGCAATGAATATAGCTGTGCACTAATCACTGAAAAGAGCATTTCAAGATCTATCCAGGAGTACAACACTGCCGCTGATAGCATAATATTCATACGCCTACAAGGAATACCAGTTAATACAATCTATTCAAATTTACACACCAACCACTAAGGACAAAGATGAAGAAATTGAAGATTTTTACCAACTTCTACAGTCTGAAATTTATGGAATGTGCAATCAGGATGCATTGATAACTACTGGTGATTGGAATGAGAAATTGGAAACAAAGAAGGATCAGTAGTTGAAAATATGGCCTTGGTGATAGAAATGATACCAGAGATCACATGATAGAATTTTGCAAGACAAACGACTTCTTCATTGCAAATAACTTTTTCCACAACATAAACAGCAAGTATTTTTTTTTTTTTTTTATAAGTGTGGGCCTCACCGGATGGAATATACAGGAATCAAACTGACTACCTGTGTGGAAAGAGATGATGGAAAAGCTCAATACCATCAGTCAGAACATGGCCGGGACCAACTACAGAACAGTCAACTACACATATGCAAGTTCCAGTTGAAGCCGAAGAAAATCAGAACAAGTGTATGAGAGCCAAAGTATGACCTCGAGTATATCCCACCTGAATTTAGAGACCATCTCAAGAATAGATTTGACATGTTGAACACTAATGACCAAAGACCAGATGAGTAGTGGAGTGACATCAAGGACATCAGACATACAAAGAAAACAAGAGGTCATTAAAAGGGGAAGAAAGAAAAGATCAAAATGGATGTCATAAGAGACTCTGAAATGTGCTCTTGAACATCTAGTAGCTAAAAAGAACAGAAGAAATGATGAAGTAAAAGAGTTAAACAGAAGATTTCAAAGAGCAGCTATGGAAGACAAAGCAAAGTATTATAATGACATATACAAAGATCTGGAGTTAGAAATCGAAAGGGAAGAACACCCTCAGCATTTCTCAAGCTGAAAGAGCCAAAGAAAAAATTCAAGCCTCGAGTTGCAATAGTGAAGGATTCTACAGAGAAAATATTGAACAACTCAGAATGTAGCAAAGGAAGATGGAAGGAATACACTGAGTCACTACACCAAAAAGAATTGGTAGATGTTCAACAATTTCGGGAGGCAGCATATGATCAGGAAGCAATGGTATTGAAGGAAGAGGTCCAAGCAGTACTGAAGGCATTAGAGAAAAACAAGGCTACAGGAATTGATGGAATACTAATAGAGATGTTTCAACAAACAAATGCAATACTGGAAGTGCTCATATGTCTATGCCAAGAAATTTGGAATACAGCTACCTGGCCAACTGACTGGAAGAGATCCATACATATGCCTATTCCAAAACAACCAAATGTAGAAATTATCATCAATATCACATGCAAGCGAATTTTTGCTGAAGATCATTCAACAGTGGCTGCAGCAGTGCATTGACAGAAACTGTCAGAAATTCAAGCTGGATTCGAGAGGATGTGGGAATAGGTATGTCATTGTTGATGTCAGATGGATCCTGGCTGAAAGCAGAGAATATCAGAAAGATGTTTACCTGTGTTCTATTGACTATGCAAAGGAATTTGACTCTGTGAATCACAACAAATTATGGATAACATCACAAAAAAACGGGAATTCCAGAACACTTAATTGTGCTCATGGGGAACCTCTGCATAGATCAAGAGGCAGTCATTCAAACAGAACAATGGGCTACTTCATGGTTTAAAGTCAGGAAAGGTGTGCATCATCCTTTCACTATAATTATTCAATCTGTATGCAGTCCACATAGTCCAACAAACTGAACTATATGAAAAACAGAGCATCATGATTGGAAGAAGACCCATTAACATCCTATGATATGCGGATGGCACAGCCTTGCTTGCTGAACGTGAACAGGACTTGAAGCACTTCTGAGAAAGACCAAAGACTGTAAAGACTTAGGTATGAATTACACCTCAACATAAAGAAAACAAAAATTCTCATCAGTGGAGCAATAAGCAACATCATGACAAATGGAGAAAAGATTGAAATTGTCAAGGATTTCATTTTACTTGGATCCACAATCAACACCCATGGAAACATCAGTCAAGAAATTAAATGATGCATTGCATTGGGAAAATCTGCTGCAAAAGAAATTTCTAAAGCATTAAAAAGCAAAGATGTCACCTTGAAGACTAAAGTGTCCCTGATCCAAGCCACGGTGTTTTCAATTGCCTCATATGCACGTGAAAGCTGGACAATGAGTAAGGAAGACCTAAGAAGACACAGGACCTGGCAGTGTTTCATTCTGTTGTACATAGTGCCACTATGACTTGGAACTGACTTGAGGGAACTAACAACAACAACAATGCAAGGCAATACATGTCATGATGATATGTAATTTATTTCAAACTTGGAAGCCATTGGAGGATATTCCTTTACATAATATGTACACCCTGACTTACTAAGGAGACAACATGGGTGTTTCTTTGTAAGTAAAATCTCCTAAGAACAGATACTTTTGAATTGGGAGCAATACTTTAATTGGAGTTCATTAGGAGGCTCTGAGAAGCCATTTTTCTGTGATAGTGTATATGTCTTCTTCTATCATTCATTTCTTTTAGAATAACTCACTGTTGAATGAGAATATGTTAGAGTCAGGACATATGACGAAATATAAACACAAGAATTTGCTAAAATGAATAAATTTTTAACACTAAAACAATTTCATCTGGGAGTAAAAATTCTTTTATATATATTGTTGATCCTCTACTATATACAGAGAATTTCTATTTTAATAACTTTCTTTTCTTTCTTCCTACCTTCCTTCCGTCCTTCCTCCCTCTCTCTTTCTCTTCCTCCCTCCCTCCCTTCCTTTACTTCTTTCCTTTCTCTCTCTCTTTCTGTTCTATGTCATTAAAAAGTGTACCACCCTTTAGATTCACCAGTTCCAAATAGTTGAGAGATAATATAGGGTAGCTGTGAGTTGGAATCAACTCTATGGCAATGGGTTTGGTTTACAGGGTATGTATTTTAAAAGGTTTTATATACATATATAATTAAGCTGGACATTTAGGGAAAACTACTTAAAATCTCCTCATATCAATTTTATCATCTATAAAATGTCAGTGGTGATATCAACCTTAAGAGGTTGTGTGAAGTATAAACTACAATTTAATCCTGACACAAATCCTGAAATATTTTAGGTGTCACCCAGCGAAGGTGGTGAATAAAAGTTTTACCTTCCATGTATGGTCATGGTCCAGATTTAAGGCTTGTTTCTCCCACTTTTGTTTCTTCTCTGAAATTATCATCAGAATTTTTTCTTCTTTTCCTTTCTTTTTGTGTATAATGTAATAAATGCTAGTGCCCATATCACAAAATTATGGGGGAAAATTAAAAATAAAGACAGGTGAAAAAGTTTTGTAAATAGACTACAAATAAATATTTATTTCTCTTTCAATGGATAAAATAAAAATAAAAGGGACAAAAAAAAACCCTATTTGGATTTATTTTTACAGAAGAAAAAACATCCTCTTCTATTTAGACCTGGGGAAAATGCTGAAAGCTGCTTCCGGGTCAGGCACACAGCCCTTGAAATGAGTTCACAGGACAGGATACTAGCACATAAACAGGGAGACATGGATAAAAAACAATATGTTCCATTGGCAGTCATAAGACATGGCATCAAATAACTGATCTGATGTGGCATTCATTATTTCTGTATTGTGCTGTTTTCCCCACTTCTTTAATTTAGGAAAATATTAGCTACCTCGTGGGCAAAATCATTTTGAAAACGTGATTGTAAATATGACGTACATATATTCACAAAACTTGGAGGAATTCTATCCCTTCAAAAATATAGGAAAAAACATTTGGGGAACTAGTGACTAAAAACAATGAAACATATCAATCCTTAGATTAGGGAAGACAAAGATATCCCAAGAGGGCAAAGTAAAAATAAATCTGAATCAAGATATAACGTAGTGAAACTTCAGTACATGAATACAATAAAAAATCTTCAAAAGAACTAGAGAGTAAAGAAAGATGTATATAGTTATATATATAAAATAAATAAACAAAATAAGACTAATAGTTTATTTCTTAAAAAAAAAAAAGGTGGAGTTTTGTAGATGAAACAGATCATCCAACAGTTTTAAGTTCAAACCTTTATTTAACAGAAGAAACGAGAAAATAATATCTGCTATTAATGCTTCTATTCATAATTATATTTCAGATTTAAACACCCCCCCAAAAAAGAAAAAGAAATTATAATGGTTGTGAATTGATATAAAAATTATTATTGAAGGTTACACAATAGTGTAAGCAGAAAACCTAATAGAAATTAAATGCAATTGATGAATTGTAACAGAAAGCTTAGCAATGATTTTAGATGAATTTTCAAAACCATTTAATTAAACAAAAGCTTTATAAGATTTATTTTAAAAGATACAAGTTACAGAAGAACAAAACCGCACACACTCCTCAAAGTAGAGTTGACCTCAATGACATGCATGGAATCAAGCTTTCGAGACCTGCATTTGCTGATGTGGCATGACACAAAAGGAGAAGAAACGGCTGCAAACACCCATTAATAATAGAAACATAGAATGTATGAAGTATGAATCTAGGAAAATTAGAAATCATTAAAAAATGAAATGGAACACATAAACATCAATATCTTAGGCATTAGTGAGCTGAAATGGACTGATATTCACCATTTTGAATTGGACAATCATATGGACTTTTTTTTTTATGGACGACTGTGCCAAATCGAACAGAGTTCATCATCAAAAAGAACATTTCAAGATCTATCCTGAAGTACAGTGCTGTCAGTGATAGGATAATATCCATATGCCTACAAGGAAGACCAGTGTCTTAGTCATATAGTGATGCTATAACAGAAATACCACAAATGGGTGGCTTTAACAAAGAGAAATTAATTTTCTCACAGTCTAGTAGGCTAGAATTCAAAATTCAGGGTGTCAGCTCCAGGGAAAACTTTCTCTGTCTGCACTGTAGGAAGGTCTCCATCATCAATCTTCTTCTGGTCAAGGGACTTCTCAGGTGCAGGGACCCTGGGTCCAAAGGACATGCTCTGCTACTGGGGATGCTTTCTTGGTGTTATGAGGTCCCCATATCTCTCTGCTTGCTTATCTCTTTTATACCTCAAAAGGTATTAGCTTAAGACACTATCTAATCTTATAGATCTCATCAACATAACTGCGACTAATCCATCTCATCATATCATTGTGATAGGATTTACACCACATAGGGAAATCACATTAGATGACTAAATGGTAGACAATCATACAATACTGGGAATCATGGCCTAGCCAAGTTGACAGATATTTTTTAGGGACACATTTCAATCCATGACAAGTAGTTAACATGACTATTATTCAAATTTATGCACTAACTGCTAATGCCAAAGATGAAGAAACTGAAGATTTTTACCATCTTCTGCAGTCTGAAATTGATCAGACATGCAATCAAGATGCATTGATAATTACTGATGATTGCAATGTGAAAGTTGGAAACAAAGAAAAAGGAACAGTAGTTGGAAAATCTGGCCTTGGAGACAGCATGATAGAATTTTGCAAGACCAATGACTTCTTCATTGCGAATACCTTTTTTCAACAACTTAAATGGTGAGTATACACATGGGCTTCACCAGATGGAATATACAGGAATCAAATGTCTACATCTGTGGAAAGAGACAATGGAAAAGCTCAATATCATCAGTCAGAACAAGACCAGGGGCTGACTGTGGAGCAGACCATCAATTTCTCATATGCAAGTCTACGAGAGCCAAAGTACAACCTTGATTATATCTCACCTGAATTTAGAGACTATCTCAAGAATAGATTTGATGAATTGAAGGCTAATGATTGAAGGCCAGATGAGTTGTGGAATGACATCAAGGACATCATATTTGAAGAAAGTAAGAGGTCATTGCTCTGACAGGGATCACAATAGAGGGTCTGAGAGCTGGAGAAAAAATGTAGAACAAAATTCTAACTCACAAAAAAGACCAGATTACTCCCCTGACAGAGACTGGAGAAATGCTGAGTATGTCCCCCGGACACACTTTTAGCTCAGTAATGAAGTCACCACTGAGGTTCACCCTTAAGACAAAGATTAGACAGACCCATAAAGCAAAACTAAAGGGGCACAAAAGCCCAGGGGCAAGGGCTAGAAGGCAGGAGGGGACAGAAAAGCTGGTCATAGGGAACCCAGGGTCAAGAAGGGCAGAGTGTTGACATATTGTGGGGTTGGTAATTAGTGTCACAAAACAATATGTGTACGAATTGTTTAATGGGAACCTAGTTTGTTCTGTAAACCTCCATCTAAAGTATGACAATAAAGATATAAAATAAAATATATATGTATATCTGTCAGAAAAAAAAAGAAAGCAAGAGGTCATTAAAAAGCCAGGAAAAAAAAAAGACCAAAATGGATGTCAGAAAAGACTCTGAAATTTGCTCTTGAATGTAGAGTAGCTAAAGCAAAAAGAAAATGATGAAGTAAAAGAGATGAACAGAAAATTTCAAAGGGCACCTCAAGAAGACAAAGTAAAATATTATCATGAAATGTGCAAAGACCAGGAGTTAGAAAACCAAAAGGGAAGCACATGCTCGGCATTTCTCAAACTGAAAGAACTGAAGAAAAAATTCAAGCCTTGTGTTGCAATATTGAAGGATTCTACAGGGAAAATATTAAATGACACAGAAAGCATCAAAAGAAGATAGAGAGAGGCAGAGTCAAGATTGCAGAGTAGTCAGACACTTCCAGTGATCCCTCTTACAACAAAAACCAAAAAAAGAAAAAAAACAAAGACCTGAAAAAAGAAGTGGAACAATTTTATACATGACAAGATAAGGGCCCTGAACATCAAAGGCAAAGTTAGGAAATCAGACTGAGTGGCAGGGGGAGGGAGACACGGTTCAGAAGTGGGGAGCAGTTGCCGGACCTGACTTGGTGAGAAATGGCACCCCTTGGACACAGTCCCCTGGAGGGACAGTGGCAGGGCTGGCAGTAGCATTCAGGATGCAGTCTCCTCAGGGGGAGACAGCAAGTCACACAGTCTACTCACAACTCCGGAACCAGAGAAGAACAGTGCTGTTGGCAAAAGCTAAGTACTTGCATTCGTTTTACTGTGCGCTCAGCCCCCAAGACAGCTTCAGTAGCTGTAGATTTCCCGGCACCTGAGATAGGTGTTGCTGTGCAGCCTGAGCCGTTCTCCTGGCCTTGGAGAAGGAATAAATTAACAATTGGGGGAAAAGATAATCTGCCAGCTCCACTAAGCTGGGAAGCTCAGGACAGAAGAAACTCCTTTCCAGGCACAAATGATCCACGGACTTTGAATACCTTTCACCCCTGCATGGACCTGTGTAGGCCCATTTCGGGAGATTAGGCCCTTGTTACTGCAATGGTGTATGTGCTGGGTATCCAACTTCAACTGTGTCACCTTGCGGTGGAGAGGTGTGTTTTTGATGTTTGACACTGCTCTGCCTATGAAACAGGGTCCTCACCTACCTACATTGGGAGCCTGAGAACTGGTGGCTCCACCCACATCATCTAGACACCCACAACAGGGGTCCGGGATAACAGGTGCCTCCCAGTCCTTACGACCAAAAGCATAGGGTGCCTGTGGTCTGACTGCAGAACCCACCTACCTGTGCACTATAGAAAACAGGGGTGCACTTTCCTCACAGACACTTGGGAGGTGGTTGTCAGCCCCCTGCCTTTGTTCAGAGTGTGACCCCCTGCTGCAACCAAATACCTGTGTCTCCAACAATCACCCCTCCCCATCTAAGACTATAGGACTTGATGACCTACAGTTGATGACCAACTACCTAGACACCTGAGCTGAATCTATACAAGAAAAGTGAATGAACTCCTAGGCTCATATACCTGGTAACAGCTCGAGCCATCTGGTGACAGGACGTTAAATCTTGAAAGTTGCAAATGATCAAGCGAGCTCACTCAAGCAGTCTATCTGGGCATATCAAAACAAAACAAAGCAAAAAGCTAGGATACAGTACGCAAAAGTAAAAAAATAAAATAACTTATAGATGGCTCAGAGACAGCAGTCAATATCAAATCACATAAAGAAGCAGACCATGATCACTTCAACAATCTCTCAAAACAAAGAATCAAGGAATCGTTCAGATGAAGGTGTTTTCCTGGAATTACCAGATGCAGAATACAAAAGGTTAATATACAGAACTTTCAAGAGATCAGGGAGATCAGGCAAAATGCAGAACAAACCAAAGAACACACAGATAAAGTAGCTAAAGAAATTAAAAAGTTACTCAAGAACATAAAGAAAAATTTAATAGGCTGCAACAATCCATAGAAAGAAAGCAATCAGGAATTCAGAAGATTAACAATAAAATTACAGAATTAGACAACTCAGTAGACAGAGGAACAGTATTGAGGAAATGGAAAGCAGAATTGGTGAGATTGAAGATAAATAACCTGGCACCAATATATTTGAAGAAAAATCAGATAAAATTATTTTAAAAAAACATCGAGAAACCCTAAGAATCAAGCGGGGCTTTCTATCAAGAGAAATAATCTATGAGTGATTGAAGTATCAGATTAGGGAGGGGTAACAGAAAAAACAGAGAGAATTGTTGAAGATTTGTTGGCAGAAAACTTCCTTGATACCACGAAAGATGAGCAGCAGATACCTATGCAAAATGCTCATTGAACCCCACATAAGGTAGATCTCAAAAGAAAGTCACCCAGACATATTATAAACAAACTTGTCAAAACCAAAGACAAAGAGAGAATTTTAAGAGCGGCTAGGAATAAATGAAAAGTCACCTACAAAGGAGACTCAATAAGAATAAGCTCAGACTACTCGAGAGAGACCATGCAGGGAAGAAGGCAATGGGATGACTTATATAAAGTGATGAAGGAAAAAAATTGCCAGCCAAGAATCATATATCCAGCAAAACTGTCTCTCAAATATGAAGGTGAAATTAGGACATTTCCAGATAAACAGAAGATTAGGGAATTTGTAAAAAAAAACAAAAAAAACCTACAAGAAATACTAAAGAGGGTTTTCTGGTTAGAAAATCAACAATATCAGATATCAACCCAAGACTAGAATGCAGGACAGAGCAACAAGATATCAACCCAGGCAGGGAAATTACAAAAATAAATCAAGATAAAAAAATGCTCAGAACAGGGAAACAGTGATGTTATTATGTAAAGGATGACAATACTAAAATAATAAAGAGGGACTGAAAAATGTAGTCATTGATCTTTCACACAGAGAGATAGTCAAAGGGATAGAAAGAAATAAAAGTTAGGTTTAAACTTAGAAAAATAATGGTAAATATTAATGTAACCAAAAAGGAGACTAACAATCCTAGACATTGAAATAAAATACAAGAAAAACATAACAACTCAGAAAAAAAAAAAATCAACAATGAATAAGAGGAAAAGGCAATATACAAAGAAAAACTACTCAGTACAAAAAATTAAGCAGAAAAAAGAAACTCGACAACATACAAAAAAAAGATATCAAAATGATGGCACAAAACTCATAACTACGATAATTACGCTGAATGTAAATGGACTAAATGTACCAATAGAGACAGAGAGTGAAAGAATGGATCAAAAAACACGATCCATCTCTATGCTGCCTACAAGAGACACTCCTTAAAGACACAAACAAACTAAAACTCAAAGGATGGCAAAAATATATATCAAGCAAACAACAATCAAAAAAGAGCAAGAGTGGCAATAATTTCTACAAAATAGACTTTAAAGTTAAATTCACCAAAAAGGATAAGGAAGGACACTATATAATGATTAAACAGACAACATACCAGGAGGATATCACCGTATTAAATATTTACACACCCAATGACAGGGCTTCAAGATACATAAAACAAACTCTAACAGCATTGTAAAGTGAGATAGACAGCTCCACAATAATATTAGCTGACTCCAACATACCACTTTGGTGAAGAACAGAACATTCAGAAAGAAGCTCAGTAAAGACATGGAGGATCTAAATGCCACAATCAACCAACTTGACTTCACATACATATACAGAACACTCCACCCAACAGCAGCCAAGTATACTTTCTTTTCCAATACATATGGAACATTCTCTGGGAGAGACCACATATTAGGCCATAAAGCACACCTTAACAGAATCCAAAACATCAAAATATTGCAAAGCATCTTCTCTGACCATGAAGGTATAAAAGTAGAAATCAAAAACAAAAAAAAAAGCAGGGAAAAGAAATCAAACACTCAGAAACTGAGCAATACCTTGCTCAAAAACGACTGGGTTATAGAAGACATTAAGGATGGAATAAAGAAATTCACAATATCCAATGAGAATGAAAACACTTCCTACCAGAATCTTTGAGACACAGGTAAAGAAGTGCTCAGAGGTCAATTTATAGCAATACATGCACACATCCAAAAAGAAGAAAGGGCCAAAATCAAAGAATTATCCCTACAACTTGAACAAATAGAAAGAGAGCAACAAAAGAAACCCTCAGGCATCAGAAGAAATTAAATAATAAAAAGTAGAGCAGAATTAAATGAAATAGAGAACAGAAAAAAAATTGAAAGAGTTAACAAGACCAAAAGCTGGTTCTTTGAAAAAATTAAGAAAATTGCTAAAACTTTGGCCAAACTGACAAAAGAAAAACAGGAGAAGAAGCAAATTACCCAACATCACAACAGACCCAACTGAAATTAAAAGAATCATATCAGATTAGTATGAAAAATCATACTCTAACAGCTTTGAAAACCTAGAAGAAATGGATAAATTTCTAGAAACACATTGCCTACCTAAACTAACAGAAACAGAGGTAGAACAATTAAATAAACCCATAACAGAAGGAGAGGCTGAAAAAGGTAATTAAAAAAAATTAAAAATCTCCCAACAACAACACCAAAAAAAGCCCTGGCCCTGACAGCTTCCCTGGTGAGTTCTACCAAACTTTCGGGGAAGAGTTAACACTACTACTAGTAAAGGTATTTTAGAGCATTGAAAAAGATGGAATACTCCCAAACTCATTCTATGAAGCCAGCATATCCCTGATACCAAAACCAGCTAAAGACACCACACACACACACAAAAAAATTAAACACCTATATTCCTCATGAACTTAGATGCAAAAATCCTCAACAAAATTCTACCCAATAGAATTCAATAACATATCAAAAAAATAATTCACCATGACCACGTGGGATTCATACTAGGTATGCAGGGATGGTTCAACATTAGAAGAACAATCAAAGTAATCCACCATATAGGTAAAACAAAGGACAAGAACCACATGATCTTATCAATTGATGCAGAAAAGGCATTTGACAAAGTCCAACACCCATTCATGATAAAAACTCTCAGTAAATAGGAATAGAAGGAAAATTCCTCAACACAATAAAGGGCATTTATATAAAGCCAACAGCCAACATCACCCTTAATGGAGAGAGTCTGAAAGCATTCCCTGAGATCGGGAACCAGACAAGGATGCCCTTTATCACGACTCTTGTTCAACAGTGTGCTGGAGGTCCTCTCCAGAGCAATTATATCAGATAAAGAAATAAAGGGCATCCAGATTGGTAAAGAAGAAATAAAAGTATCTCTATTTGCAGATGACATGATCTTATACAGAGAAAACCCTAAAGAATCCTCAGGAAAACTACTGAAACTAATAGAAGAGTTCAGGTGAGTATCAGGATACAAGATGAACATACAAAAATCAGTCGGATTCCTCTACACCAACAAAAAGAACATCAAAGAGGAAATCACCAAATCAATACCATTTACGGTAGCCCCCAAGAAGATAAAATACTAGGAATAATTGTAACCAGAGACATAAAAGACCTATACAAACAAAACTACAAGACACTACTACAAGAAATCAAAAGAGACTTACATAAGTGGACAAGCATACCTTGATCATAGATAGGAACACTGAACATTGTAAAAATGTCTCTTCTACTGAAAGCGATCTATAGATATGCTGCAATTCCAATCCAAATTCCAAGGACATTTTTTAATGTGATGGAGAAACAAATCACCAACTTCATATGGAAGGGAAAGAGGCCCCAGAAAAATAAAGCATTACTGAAAAAGAAGAACAAAGTGGGAGGCGTCACATTACCTGATTTTAGAACTTATTATACCGCCATAATAGTGAAAACAGCCTGGTACCTGTACAGCAGCAGACACATAGACCAATGGAACAGGATTGAGATTCCAGACATAAATCCATTCACTTATTAGCTGATATTTGATAAAGGCTCAAAGTCAGTTAAATGGGGGAAAGATAGCCTCTTTAACAAATGGTGCTGGCATAACTGGGTATCCCTCCACAAAAAAATGAAACAAGATCCATACCTCACACTATGCACAAAAACTAACTGAGAATGGATCAAAGACCTAAATATGAAATCTAAAATGATAAAAATCATGGAAGAAAAAACAGGGACAACACTAGGAGCCCAATACATAGCATAAACAGTACAAAAAACATTACTAACAATGTACAAGCACCCAAAGAAAAATTAGATAACTCCTAAAAGTCAAACACTTATGCTCATCCAAAGTCTTCACCAGAAGAGTGAACTGATTACCGACACACTGGGAAACAGTTTTTAGCTATAACATTTCTGATCAGCATCTGATCTCTAAAATCTACATGATATTGCAAAAACTCAACAACAAAAAGGCAAATAACCCATTTTAAAAATGGGCAAAGGATAGGAACAGCCACTTCAACGAAGAAGACATTCAGGCAGGTAACAGATACATGAGGAAATGCTCACAATCATTAGCCATTAGAGAAATGTAAATCAAAACTACAATGAGATACCATCTCACTCCAGCAAGGCTGCCATTAATCCCAAATCACAAAATAATAAATGTTGGAGAGGTTGTAGAGAGCCTGGAACACTTATTCACTGCTGGTGGGAATTTAAAATGGTGCAGCCACTTTGAAAATCAATCTGGCACTTCCTTAAAAAGCTAGAAATAGAACTACCATAGGATATGGCAATCCCACTCCTTGGAATATATCTTAGAGAAATAAGAGCCTTTATATGAACAGATATATGCACAACCATGTTCATTGCAGCACTGTTTACAATAGCAGAAAGATGGAAGTAACCAAGGTGCCCATCAACAGATGAATGGATAAATAAATTGTGGTACATTCACAAGATGGAATACTTCACACAGATCAACAACAATGATGAATCCGTGAAATATTTCATAGCTTGGAGAAATCAGGAGGGCATTATGCTGAGTGAAATTAGTCAGTTGCAAAAGGACAAATATTGTATGAGACCACTATTATAAGAACTCAAGAAATAGTTTAAACAGAGAAGAAAATATTCTTTGATGGTTATGAGGGTGGGGAGAAAGGAAGGGAGAAGGATATTCGCAAATTTAGATAGTAGACAAGAACTATTTTAGGTGAAGGGAAAGACAACATACAATAAAGGAGAGGTTAGCATAACTGGACTAAATGAAAAGCAGTTTCCTGAATAAACCAAATGCTCCAAAGGCCAGAGGAGCAGGGGCAGCAGTTGGGGGACCATGTTTTCAGGGGACATCTAGGTCAATTGACATAATAAAATTTATTAAGAAAACACTTTGCATCCCACTTTGGTGAGTGGCGTCTGCAGTCTTAAAAACACTATCAAGCGGCCATCTAAGGTGCATCAATTGGTCTCAACCCACCTGGAGCAAGGAGAATAAAGAACACCAGAGATACAAGGTAATTATGAGTCCGAAAGACAGAAATGGCCACGTAAATCCAAGACTACATCAGCCTGAGACCAGAAGAACTAGATGGTGCCCGTCTACAACCGAAGACTGCCCCGACAGGGAACGAAACAGAGCATCCCTGACGGAGCACGAGAGCAGTGAGATGCAGACCTCAAGGTGTCGTAAAAAAATCAGACTTAATGATCTGACTGAGACTAGAGGAACCCTGGAGGTCACGGTCCCCAGACCTTCTGTTGGCCGAAGACTGGAACCATTCCCAAACCCAACTCTTCAGACAGGGATTGGACTGGATTATAGGATAGAAAATGATAGTGGTGAGGAGTGACCTTCTTGTCTCAAGTGGACACATGAGACTACATGGGAAGCTCCCGTTTGGAGGGGAGATGAGAAGGCAGAGGGGGACAGAAAGTGGCTGAATGGACACAGGGAATACAGGGCTGAGAGAAGGAGTGTGCTGTCTCATTAGTGGGAGAGGAACTAGGAGTACATAGCAAGCTGTATACAAATTTTTGTATGAGAGACTGACTTGATTTGTAAAGTTTCACTTAAAGCACAGACACACAAAAGACGGAAAGAATACACAGAGTCACAGTACCAAAAGAAATGGTCGACTTTCAGTCGTTTCATGAGGTGGCATATGATGAAGAACTGGTAGTAGTGAAGCAAGAAGTCCAAGCTACACTGAAGGCACTGGCGAAAAACAAGGCTCCAGGAGCTGACAGAATACCCACTGAGTTGTTTCAACAAACAGACGCAGCACTGTAGATGCTCACTCCACTATGCAAAGAAATTTGGAAGCTAGCTACCTGGCCAACAGGCTGCAAGAGATGCATGTTTGTGTCCGTTCCAAAGAAAGGCGATCCAACAGATTGTGGAAGTTATCAAATGTAAGTCATAGTAAATATGGTAAACAAACAAACAAAGAATCTCTATCTATTCTACAGTGAATGTGACATTATATCCCCAGGAGATCTAGTGAGTTTATGATGTTGTTGTTAGGTGCTGTTGGGTCAGTTCCAACTCATAGCGACCCTGTGTACAACAGAACGAAACAGTGCCCAGCCCTGGGCCTTTCTCATCGCAATGTTTGAGCCCAGTGTTGCAGCCACTGTCTCAATCTGTCTCATTGAGGATCTTTGTCTTTTTCACTGACCGTCTGCTTTACCAAGCAGGATGTGTTTTTCCAGGGACTGATCCCTCCTGATAATATGTCCAGAATACGTGAGACCAAGTCTTGCTACCTACCTTTCTAAGGAGCATTCTGGCTGTACTTCTTCCAAGACAGGTGTGTTCATTCTTCTAGCAGTCCATGGCATATTCATTATTCTTCACCAACAACATAACTCAAGTTTCAGTTCTTTTGTCTTCCTTATTCATTGTCCAGCTCTAGCTGCATATGAGGCGATTGAAAATACCATGGCTTGGTTCAGGCACACCTTAGTCCTCAAAGTGACATCTTTGATTTTTAACACTTTAAAGAGGTCTTTTGTAGCAGATTTGCCCAAAAAATATGTCATTTGATTTCTCGAAGTGTGCTTCCATGGGTGGTGATTATGGATCCAAGTAAAATGAAATCCTTGATGACTTCAGTATTTTCTCTCTTTATTGTGATTTTTTTATTGTTCCAGTTGTGAGGATTTTTGTTTTCTTTATGTTGAAGTGTAATCCATACTGAAGGCTGAAGTCTTTGATCCTCATCAGTAAGTGCTTCAAGTCCTCTTCACTTTCAGTAAGCAAGGTTGTGTCATCTGCATGTCTAGGCTGTTAATGAGTCTTCCTCCAATCCTGGTGCCCCTTCTTCTTCATATGATCCAGCTTCTTGGACTGTATGGATTATATGTTTTTTTAAAGACACTGAGTTTTTGGTAATTTACTACGGCAGCCCTAGAAAATGAATACAGAGCCCTTCACCAAGAACAAGTCAAGTTAGCACCAAAAATGCTCCTGTAAGGGTAGCCGTGTAGCACGAGACATGGCAGTTTTTAAAATGTATGAAGTAAAACTTTCAGCTTTGACAAAGAAAGGGCTCCTCTAAGTCCAAGTTCTAAGTCCTTTGCTGTTGGGTCAATTCTATCTCATAACGACCCTAAAGGACAGAGTAGAATTGACCCATAGGGTTTCCAAGGAGTGGCTGGTAGATTCGAACTGCTTGAATAAGTATTGTGAAAAAATACAACCCTGACACACAACTTTTCTGAGCTTAGTATTAAAACAAAACAAAAAAGTCGCTGTCGAGTGGATTCTGACTCATAGGGACCCTATAGGACAGAGTAGAGCTTCCCCACAGGGTTTCCAAGGAGCGACTGGTAGATTCAAACTGCAGACCTTTTGGTAGCACCCAAGTGCATAATCATCGCACCACCAGTGGCTTTCAAATCAGCTATAGGCTGATGATCTCCAAATACTTAGAACCCAGAAAACTACTGTACCTCAGAGTGGTATCTACAGGTGGGAACTGTTCTCCACACTTGGACGAACTCAGACATCTAAATCTAACATGTCCAGAAAAAATCTTTTGCTCATTTTCTCAAGTTTGTTCCTCCATGGTTTTCCACGTGGTAGAGGATGGCTCTGGTGACCATGCTCTCATGGTAGCCTGAATTCTAGAAGTCACCTTTGATTCTCCATTCCCCTCATCCCATACATCTGATCCACCAGCAATTCTTGGCAGCTCACGCTCCAGATTACACCTCAAGCCTGCCCACTGTTCCCACCTGCACTACCACCATCACTCCTCACCCTGACCACTGCAGAAGCATCCTGACTGATCCTCTGTATTTGCTGTCTTCAAGTTCTCCTGGGCTACAGTTAATTCCTGGGACACATTCTTTCTCAAGACTATTGAACAATAGAAGTAGAAGGGCATTTAGTTGTATGCTACTTCCTCCACTTGAGCTGCACGCCCCTCAGAAATCACTTTTCACTGTCCACTCTATAATGTCTCTATTCCAGTTTCCTGTCTTTGGCCGCACTGCTTTGATAGCACGCATGCATGTGTGCTTCAGGGGTCATGTAGACAGATACCTGGAGGAATTTTTCATAGTACAATCATGGTTGTGTGCCATCAAGAGATTCTAACTCATATCAACCCTGTATGACAACTTAGAACTGCCTCACAAGGTTTCCTAGGTTGCAGTCTTTATGGCGCAGCCCTGGTGGCACCCGTGGTTAAGAGCTCGGCTGCTAACCAAAGGGTGGACAGTTTGAATCCACCAGTTGGTTCTTTGCAGAAAGACATGGCAGTCTGCTTCTGTAAAGACTTATAGCCTCAGAAACCCTGTGGGGCAGTTCTACTCTGAGTCAGAATTGATTCAACAGCAACTGGTTTGGGATTTTGTTTGGTTAGAATCTTTATGGGAGCCCATCTCCAGATCTTTTCAACCCCTGAGCTGGTGGGTTCCAACGGCCCACCTTTCAGTTACCCAAGCACTTAACCTTCGCGCGATAGGGCCCTCTCCTGACGTCTCCCGTCTCCTCACCCCTCACACCTTGGCGTTGTCCTTGCTTCTAGACCCCACCCTCCCCTCTGGAGGCCCAACCCCCCCATGCCCGCCCCCCACCCGGGCCGCTGGGGGGGGCCGGCAGCCATGTTCCTCGCCGTCCAGCCAGTTACTCCCAGAAGCGCTGGGATGGGTGGTGAGGGGCCCGGGCCGGATGGCGCGCCTTAGAGAGGATGCTGTTCCTGCTGCTTTCCGTGCGTGTTTTCTGAAAGGTATGAAACTCCGGCAGGTGGGTGGAGGGACCCGCTCCCAGACTGAACAAGCCCGGCCCCTCAAAGGTGTGGAGGGAAGGCGCCAGGAGGGCGGTTCCCAGTGCCAGCATCCCGGGGGCTCCAGAGGTTGGAGAGTCCGGACGTTGGGTTAGCAGCTCGCATCGCCCCCTCCGGCGTACCCCGTCCCGAGTGATCCCCAGGGGCGGACGCGGCGCGGGGCCGGGCGGACGCAGCCACTCTAAGGGCTGCGAGAGGGAGCCTCTGGCCCGGGAGACACAGCTGGTCTGCGAAATTTGCATCCCCATGGATTTGCGGGGGGCGGGGGTGGGAGTCCAGCCGCGGGATCCAGCTGCGGAGTGCCCTCGGGCCTGGGGGCTTGAAGGGCTTGGGGAGAAAGGCCGTGTCCAGGGCTGCGCCAAGGTCTCTACTCTGCCCGGGGCGGGTTTGCGGGCCAAGCTGGGTGATGGGCTCCTGCCCCCCCCGCCCCCCACCTGCTCCCTGTGCCAGAGGGGAAACCAAGGCCCAGAGTTCGCCCGGGGGCGGTGAGACTCCAGACTGAGGGCGGGGCACTCGCCCCCATTCGTCGTCCCACCCCCACCAGACTCCGTAGGGTGCCAGGGACAGGGGAGAGAGCGATCCCCCGCCCAAGGCCCCGCTGCCCCTTACTGTTTTGGGCGCTGTGCCTGGGAGGCTGAGGCACCCCGCGCCCGCGCCCACGCCCGGCTGGTCTACTCTCGGGGCTGGGGCATTGGCGCGGCCCGGGCCCCACTGGGAAAGGAAGGGGTCCTGGGAACCTGTGGAGCAGCGCGGGGACCCTACTCCTTGTGGAAGCAGCAGCGATTCAGTGTGTGTTAACAGTGTGGATGCCGGGTCCCGCTCCCCACTGGGTGGCGGGGGTGGGGGTAGCAGGAAGGGGTCCTGAGCAACCATGTTGTTTGTTAACTTAAACGTTTGTGCGGCGCTGTGTACCAGTCGCTGTGGACGCGGTCTCTGGTGCTGAGGGGATTTGAGTGTTCCTCAAACTGGCGGGATTTGGAGCCTCTACCCTGGTGGCAGTGGGTTCAGTGGGTTACCCTGGTGGCATAGTGGTTAAGTGCTAAGGCTGCTAGCCAAAAGGTTGGCAGTTTGAATCCACCAGGCGCTCCTTGGAAACTCTGTGGGGCAGTTCTACTCTGTCCTATAGGGTCGCTATGAGTCAGAATTGACTCGATGGCCAACAGGTGTGGTTTTTTTTTTTAGGTTGGGTATTAGGTGTCTCTCAGGCTGACATTTGAAGGTCTGGAGCTGACGGTTTATGAGGGTTTCTAAGGGTTTTAAGCGCTCCAGCCATGCGCACCAACCCGATCTTCCAGCCCCTGTGGACGGACCGCCCGCCGCCCCGGGGGGATTGGCTGCTCTGGGACCCCGAGCCCAGAGGGCGGTGAGAAGCTGACAAACGTGAGTGATGCCCTGCAGGCTCCAGTCGGCGGGGCAGCGCTGCTCACGTGGTCTCAATACGGGCAGTCGGGCAGTGGGCTTCGTGCCTGGGGGGTGGTTTCCGAATGTTCACTCGTGTCCCCCCACCCCGTGCAGGGCGACAACTCTCCTCTGGGCGGGAACCTAGTAGAGGCCTGCAGGGCATCAGGGTATGGAGGGGCAGAGCTTGGGCGGGGAGGGAGCGGCCCTGCAGGTTCCTCTACGTGACCACAGCAGGGGGTTGCGGGTCCTGAAGGCTGGGCCTGGTCGAGGACCCACTAGGTTGCTCAGAAGGAGTGGGTCAGGATAATCATAGCATTAATGGGAGTATTGAGAGAGCACCCTGGGGCGTTGGGTCCCTCGGAAAGAAAAGCTTCTGCTATCGCCACTGGAGCGGTACCCAGGTCGGTCCCGGCTTAGGTCCAGGAGGTTCCCATGCTCGGAGGGCCTGGTGGGCAGAACAGAACCGGCGGTGCGCGCGCCCTCTCGCCCCCTTGTGCCGAATCACTGAAGTTCAGTGTCAGGCAATTCTAAGCCATGGTTTTGGAACTCAATAGTGAAGCAGAGCAAATGATGCAGTGCCTTGATGGGACCGGTGGAGACAACAAGAAGCAAAGCACAGCTGAAACTTCAAAATTCCACTGAGTGTTAGGATTTGGAGGGAGAAAACAGACGGAGAGTCGAGAGGCCCAGAGATGCAGAAGGGTTAGAGGATTAGGGTTAGGGGTTAGGGTTTGGTGTTAGGGGTTCAGGTTTGGGGGTTAGAGGTTTGGGAGTTAGGTTGAGGGGTATAGGTTTTAGGTGGTTGCGGTTAGGGCTGGGGTTACTAGGCTAGGGCACAAGTGGTTTAGGGTTATGTTTAGGGTTAGAATGAGGCTGAGGTTGATTCCCCAGTCTTGTGTACCGTCTCTTCCTTCACCAGAGTTAAGGTTTCACATATCTGTTGTTTGGTTGGAAACCCTGATGGTGTAGTGGTTAGGAGCCACCGGTGCTAACCAAAGGTCTGCAGTTCGAATCCACCAGGCACTCCTTGGAAACTCTACGGGGCAGTTCTAATCTTTTCTGTATCCATTGATAAAATTATGTGGTTCTTGTCCTTTTTTTTCCTGTGGTGGATTATAGTAATTGTTTTTCTAATATTGAACCAACCTTGCATACCTGGTATAAATCCTACTTGGTTATGGTTGATTATTTTTTTGATATGTTGTTGAATTCTATTGGCTAGAATTTTCTTGAGGATTTTTGCCTCTATGTTCATGAGGGATATAGGTCTGTAATTTTCTTTTTGTGTGTTGTCTTTAGCTGGTTTTGGTATCGGGGTTATGCTGGCTTCATAGAAGGAGTTAGGTAGTATTCCATTCTTTTCTATGCTTTGAAATACCTTCAGTAGTAGTGGTAAGTCTTCCCTGAAAGTTTGGTAGAACTTTGCAGTGAAGCTGTCAGGGCCAGGGCTGTTTTTTCTTGGGAGTGTTTTGATTACCTTTTCAATCTCTTTTTCCGTTATGGGTTTATTTAGTTGTTCTACTTCAGTTTGTGTTAGTTTAGATAGGTAGTGTTTTCCTAGGAATTCATCCATTTTTTCTAGGTTTTCAAATTTGCCAGAGTACGATTTTTTTGTAGTAATCTGATATGATTGTTTTAATTTCAGTTGGATCTGTTGTGATATGGACCATCCCATTTCTTATTCAGATTATTGGTTTCTTTTCCTGTATTTCTTTAGTCAGTCTGGCCAATGGTTTATCAATTTTGTTAATTTTTTCAAAGAAGCAGTTTTTGGCCTTGTTAACTCTTTCAATTGTTTTTCTGTTCTCTAATTCATTTAATTTTGCTGTAGTTTTTATTTTTTGCTTTCTTCTGGTGCCTGATAGTTTCTTTTGTTGCTGTCTTTCTGTTTGTTCTAGTTATAGCGACAGTTCTTTCATTTTGGCTCTTCTTTAATATGTGTGCCTTTATTGATATAAATTGACCTCTGAGCACTGCTTTCACCATGTCCCAAAGGTTTTCATAGGAAGTGTTTTCAGTCTCGTTGAATTCTGTGAATTTCTTTATTCCCTCCTTAAGGTCTTCCATAACCCAGTCTTTTTTGAGCAGGGTATTGTGCAGTTTCCAAGCATTTGATTTCTTTTCCCTGGTTTTTCTGTTATTGATTTTTACTTTTATGGTCTTTCATTCAGAGAAGATGTTTTGTAATATTTCAATGTTTTGCGTTCTGCAAAGGCTTGTTTTATGACCTAATATGTGATCTATTCTAGAGAATGTTTCATGTGCACTAGAAAAGAAATTATAGTTTGCAGCTGTTGGGTGGAGTGTTCTGTATAAGTCTATGAAGTGAAGTTGTTTAATTGTAGCACTTAGATCTTCCGTGTCTCTATTGAGCTTCTTACTACATTTCCTACCCTTCACCGAGAGGCTTGTGTTGAAGTCTCCTACCATAATTGTGGAGGTGTCTATCTCACTTTTTAATTCTGTTAACGTTTGTTTTATGAATGTTGTGGCCCTATCATTGGGTGCATAAATATTTAATATGGTTATATCTTCCCGGTAAATTGTCCCTTTAATCATATGTAGTGTCTTTCTTTATCCTTTGTGGTGGATTTAACTTTAAAGTCTATTTTGTCAGAAATTAATATTGCCTCTCCTGCTCTTTTTTGATTGTTGTTTGCTTGATATATTTTTATCCATCCTTTCAGTTTTAGTTTATTTGTGTCTCCAAGTCTAAGGTGTGTCTCTTTTATGCAGCATACAGACTGATGGTGTTTTTTTATCCAGTTTGCAACTTTCTGTCTCTTTTTTGGTGAATTTAGTCCATTTATATTAAGTGTAATTAGATAAGTATGAGTTTAGTGCTGTCATTTTGATACCTGTTTTTGACAATTTCATTTTTCCATTTACTTTTTTGTGCTGAGTTTTTCTTTGTAGAATGTGTGTTCCTCCTTTTTATAGTAGTTGAATTTATTTTGCTGAGTCGTTATGTTTATCACACGCAAATTATTCTTGATAGAGTCCCCCATGATTCTTAGGGTTTCTTCATAGTTTTAAATTCTTTTCTCTGATTTTTCTTCAACTATATTTGTGTCAATTGTCTTGTCCTCCAGCTCCCCGACTCTGACTTCCTATTGAACTGTCTGATTCTGTGACTTTATTGTTAAACTTTTGGATTTCTGAATGCTGTGTCTCTATGGATTCTTACAGCTTATTAATTTTTTCACTATGTTCTTGAATAATCTTTTGGATTTCTTCAACTGCTTTATCCGTGTGTTCCTTGGCTTTTTCTGTAGATTGCCATATTTCATTTGTGAGGTCATCCCTGATGTCTTGAAGCATTCTGTATATAATTTTTTTATATTCTACATTTGGCAATTCTAGGACTGTATCTACATCCGGGAATGATTTTGATTCTTTGATTTGGGGGTTTGTAGAAGCAATCATGGTCTGCCTCTTCATGTGATTTGATGTTGACTCCTGTCTCTGACCAATCTATAAGATATTGTAATGTTTTCTTTTATATTTGATCACTGTGTCTTATCTTCTTGTTTTGTTTTGTTACAGTACACCCAGATGGGCTACTAGATTGTGGTATCTTGATTGCTGTAGCTTTTGAATCACTTACGTCCTGTTACCAGCTTGCCTGAGCTGTTAACAGGTATATAAGCATATGAGTCCATTCACTATTCTTGAATACAATCAGCTCAGGTGTCCTGATAGCTGGTCACCTAGTGTGTGGTGTAGGCTCTCACGTATTATCTTAGAGGAGTAGTGGTGATGGTTGTATGCACCAGTCTCTATTAGTGTCAGGGGGTCACATTTCAAGGAGGGCAGGATGCTGACAGCCTTCCTTCAAGTGTCAGTGAGGTAGGTGTGGCTCTATTCTCTAGAGCACTCTGGTGGGTGGGCTCTGCAGCTGTATCTTAGGCACCCAATGCTTGGGTAGACGTCACTATTCTCAGACCCCTCTAGCAGGTGGCTAGGTGGTGTGGGTGGAGTCTCAGCCCTCTTTTCGCTGGTGTGGATCAGTGAGGGCTCTGTTTAATAGGTACAGAGGTATCTGACCTCCAAAACTTGCCTTTCCACTGCCCAGCTAAAACAATTATGGTCAGATCTCTATCAGAATTGCCTTTGCATTATAATAGCCACCTAGTTACCTGTAGGGTGAAAGCCAAAGACTATGGGTCTTTTAATGCCTGGATGGAGCTGATTCTGTATTGTTATTCCAGTTTAGGGAAGTCAGGGAAGGATTTTTTCTTTGATTGTTAAATGCTGCTTTTCTCAGGCCAGGAGAATGGGTTAGAAAAGAAAGAAGAAAAAAAATCCAGCAGTGCACTTCACTCTCTGGCACGGGGAATTCCAGTGTTAATGAAGCTGGCTGGGGCAATGAGAGGTCAGAGTAGCCTGGCAAAATATACAAAGTTACTTATGTTGTTTGGTGAGGACTGTTTTTTCTGAGATTCCAGAGCATTGTGTAGCTTGTGTGTGCTGGCTGGATCCCTGGTGAGACTGTCACAGAGGGTTAGGGCTGCATCCATGCTCACACCGTCTCAGGAAGCCACAATCAGCTCCCCCACACTTAGTCCCAAGCCCAGCACCAAGGTTTCCTTTCTGGGACGCTGCACTCCAGGCTCCAAAACCAGTCGCTGCTTCCCCGTGGTTTTTCATTTCCCTGTCAGCCGCGTCTGTGTGGAGCCTGCGTGTGCTGTCTGGGTCCCCTCCGAGGTTGGTCCTGAGGGTTAGGCCTACATCCGTGCTTCCCTGTCTCAGTAAGCTACAATCAGCCCCACCACTCTGGCACCAGGGAACCATGAGGGCTCTAGGCTGCAGCGTGCGACACTGGCTCCGGAAGCGGTCCCTGCTGCAGTGTGGCTTTTCACTCCCGTGTCACTCAGGTCAACTCCTTAGTTCCGTGTTTGATGGTCAGGGTTTGTAGATTGTCCTTTATGTAATTGATTCACTTGTTTTTTTCGAGTCTTTGTTTCAAGAGGGATAAGCAGAAGCTTCTACCTAGTGAGCCATCTTGGTCCTGCACCCTGTCTGCCTCTTTATGTGATTTGATATTTACACTTGTCTCTGAGCCATCAATGAGTTATTATATTCATTTATTTTATGCTTGCTTACTGAGTCGGAATCTACTTGACGGCACTGGGTTTGTTTTTTTTTTTTTTTTTTGGTGTACTGTGTCCTAGCGTCTTGTTTTATATTGATATGCCCAAATAGGCTTCTTGGGTGAGCTAGTTTGATTATTGGCACCTTTGAAGCTCTTCCATCCTGTCACCAGGTGATCAGAGCTGTTACTAGGTATGTGAGCCTAGGAGCCATTTTACTTTTCTTGTATGCATTCAGCTCAGGTGTCCAGGTGGTTGGTCACCAAGTGTGTGGTGTGGGCTCTCACCTACAGTCCTACATAGACAGGGTTGATTGGTGTAGGTACAGGTGTCTGGCTACTGTGGGGGGAATGACTGCCCTTGAGTGTCTGGGAGGAAAGCATGTCCCTGTTCCCTAGAGCACATAGGTGGGTGGGTTTTGCAGCCAGACCATGGGCACCCAATGCTGTTGGTTGTAAGGACTGGGATTCACCACTTATTCCTGGACTCCTGAATTGGGTGGCTAGGTGGCATGGATGGAGCCACCAACCCTCAGGTCACTGATGTGGGTAGGTGAGGACCCTGCTTAATTGGCAGAACATTGTCAAATATCACAAATCTGCCACTCTACTTTATAGCTGATAGAGTTGAAAATAGGCTTCAGGTATATACCCTGTCGTAGTGTGCTAACAAGGGCCTATGCTGTTGAAATGGGCCCACACAGGTCTATGCAAGGGTGAAAGGCATTCAGAGTCCTTGGACCCCTTATGTCTGTGCCTTCCCAGAGTTCCTGGCTTAGGGAAGCTGGCAGATTATTTTTTGTTGTTTGTTCCTGCTCCAGGGCATGTGATAGTTCCTACTTCTGGCCCAGGGGACCCAGAAATAGCTGAAGCTGGTCCAAGACTAAAAACAGAGAGGGAGGAAGCAGGTAAATGGGAGAGATGTTCTTCCCAAAGGGGATGATTTTTGATTTGTGTGGCATTTTAAATGCATGTACTTATCTTTTGCCAACTTAGCACTGCTTTTCACTGCTTATGGAGGCTTGTGTAGACTTTCCACCACTCGGTCTCTTCTGATGTGAAAAACATGTCCTGAGCGTCACTGCTTGCCTCACCGCACGTGCCATCCAATCCGGCCTGCAGGGTACTGGTTTCTGCCGGGTCCGGTCTGTCAACCTCTCACTGCTTCTGAACCATGTCCCCTTCCCCCTGCCACTAAGTCCAATTCTGTAACTTCACCTTTGATGATCAGGGCTCCTAGATTGTCACATATAATCGATTTACTTCTCCGGGTCTTTGTTATAAGAGGGGCTACACAAAGCATCTGACTACTCTGCCATCTTGGCCCCACCTCCTACAAGAGACATTTTTCATCACATTCCTGAATCTGACCCTATCAGAGAAACTTATCTCTGAGAAAATGAAATAGGGATGAGGCAGTAGGCAGAACAAACCCGTTGAGTTGGAGTCGATTCTGATGCATAATGACCCTATAGGTCAGAGTAGAACTGCCTCATAGGGTTTTCAAGGAGCGGCTGTTGCATTTGAACTACTGGGCCAGAGTATATTTGGAGCATTGGTGGTGCAGTGGTTAAGAACTCAGCTGCTAACCAAAAGCTTGGCAGTTCGAATACATTAGCTGCTCCATGGAAACCCTATGGGGGCAATTCTACTCTGTCCTATAGCGTTGCTATGTGTTGAAATCAATTCACCAGTAGTGGGTTTGGTTTTTTGGTTTACACGCCTATATGAGTAAAATTTGTCTTGAATCTCTAAACTTAATTCTAACATAAGAATGAAATTGTAGCACTTCTCCATAAAGGTTTATCTTAAGTCATCAGGATAAAAACCAAACCCACTGCCGTCGAGTCGAATCTGACTCATCCCGCCCCTATAGGACAGAGTAGAACTGCCCGATAGAGTTTCCAAGGAGCGCCTGGTGGATTTGAACTGCCGTCCTCTTGGTTAGCAGTCGTAGCACTTACCCACTGTGCCACCAGGGTTTCCTCATCAGGATAAGCCTGTGCTAATTTATTGGGTACCTTCAGGAATTCTTCATCAGTTATATTCACATTAAGAAGGGAAAAAATATCAGAAAGAACTTCATACATCATCACCCTTCATTTCATGGAAGGTTCAAGTGTGTCAATGATGGTGGTTATGTGAAATTGATCTCTGGCCCTCAGTACTTCTGGAGCATTTCTGTCATTTACTTGTTTCTTTTAATGCTTCTGCAACAATAAACTGCTTGATAATCAGTATTTGGCAGTATTTGTTTTATTGTGTTTTCAAAATATTCTCTTATGTAAATATCTTGTTAATAGCTGGTAGAGATCTATGCATGTCTATAAATTTACTTCTGAATCTTGGAGAATTGACTCGTCAAATGAAAATGATGGAATATATTATTATACATAACAAACATAAATATATGGGCTGTGTTTCCATTTTGTTGGCGACGTTTTAAGCTTCTGTTCTGGTATCTCCTTTTTGTGACTGGTCTTCAGCAATATTCTCTATGGCACCTAGAATCTGAGTGTGTGAGTCCAGGATTGAGCTCGTTGCTCTAGCATGTGCTTCCCAGTGGGTATTAAAAAGACATTTTAATGCTGATCATTGCCTATGAACAGCTCATCGGTGAATAGAGATGGCAAAAAATTTGTAAAATATCTGAATAGAAGAAAAAAATCTTTTTTTTTGACAAAAATCCATTGTGATACATCCTACAAAATTAAGTGAATATGCAGCACCTTGGTATGAAAATGGCATATTCATTACATTCCAGAATTTTCTGTTGCATGCCTTTATAATGCAGTGACATTTCCCAGCATTGTCATAGGATTGGTCTCTGCACTTCGAAAAATCAATTTTGCAAACTTCACCTAATTAGTGAAACACTTGGTTTGCAATGTCTTTGAGGGCTAACGCGATGTGTTCTCCTGACTCGCTTGGTGCATGTTATGCCTTCTTTCCCTCAAGTTTCTTCAGTTTGTAATGGAAATGTCTAGCTTGTGCCTTTTATGCCATTGTACCTTTGGAAGCAGATAACTTGTGTCCTAGATTTCACAGATGAAGAGGGATTTTTGAATTTTGGACTTGGACTTGATTTAAGACTTTTTTCTATGCTATGATGGGATGAGGAAACCCTGGTGGCATAGTGGTTAAGTGCTACGGCTGCTAACCGAAAGGTTGGCAGTTCGAATCTGCCAGGTGCTCCTTGGAAGCTCTATGGGGAAGTTCTACTCAGTCCTATAGGGTCGCTATGAGTCAGAATCGACTGGATGGCAGTGGGTTTGGTTTTGGTTTGTGATGGGACGAATATGTTTTCCATTTGCAAGAATGTGATTTGGGGGGGGCCAAAGGGTAGAATGTCATGGATTGAATTATGTCCCCCCAAAATGTGTGTATCAACTTGGATAGGCCATGTGAGGTTGTCCTCCATTTTGTGATGGTAATTTTATGTTGAGAGGATTAGGGTGGGATTTTAACACCTCCCTGATCCGAGATACAGGGAGTTTCCCTAGGGTGTGGCTTGCACCACCTTTTATCTCTCAGGAGATGAAAGGATAGAGAGTTGGGGACCTCATACTACCAAGAGCAGAACATGTCCTTTGGACCCGGGGTCCCTGCGCCTGAGAAGCTCCTTGACCATGGGAAGATGGAGGACAAGGACCTTCTTCCAGAATCAACAGAAAGAGAAAGCCTTCCCCTGGAGCTGACGTCCTGAATTTGGACTTGTAACCTACTAGACTGTGAGAAAATAAATTTCTCTTTGTTAAAGCCATCCACTTACGGTATCTGTTGTGGCAGCACTAGATGACTAAGGCAGCGATGATTTTAGCTTCTGTTTTGGTGTTTCCTTTCTGTATCTGGTCTTCAGCAATATTCTGTGTGGCACCTAGAATTGTACTTGTTGCTATAGCATGACATTTTAATGTTCAGTCATTGCCTGAATATGTTTTAAGAACAGCTCATCAGTGAGTAGAGGTGGCAAAAAATTTGTAAAGTAACTGAATATTCGAAAAAACATCAATTGGTTTTGGACAAAAAAAATCTATTGTGATACATCCTACAAAATTAAGTGAATGTGCAGCACCTTGGTATGAAAATGGCATATTAATTTCATTCCAGAATTTTCTGTCGCATGCCTTTATAATGCAGTGACGTAATGGCAGCATTGTCATAGGATTGGTCTCTGCACTTAGAAAAATCAATTTTGCAAACTTCACATAATTAGTGAAACACTTGCTTTGCAATGTCTTTACCAGTATGATTTTTTAGATTTTTTAAGCTAGTAAATGTGATAAATCACCACACAGGTTTTCTATCTGTTGGAGATACGGATCTTTAAACAATCCTTAGCTGGCCTGTATGAGAAGGCTCAGAAGTGGAATCCACAGACAAAATGAAATATCGAGCTATACTTATTTCACTGAAAATAGTTGATTGAATTTCATCACTTATCAAAATTATAAATTTTTTACACATTATTTTAGAATTATAGGATGGATTGCCCTTTCCTGTGTTACCGTGTTTTGAGATGTGACTTGCTAAAAATAGATCAAATGAGCAACAAGTTGAAGTCAACTTTAAAATTTTCCATTTCGTGGGGACCCAAAGACTTCATTTCTTTTTCACGAAGATAGTCCCCATTCGGTGATTGTTATGACAACAATGACACATTACAAAATGGCCTTTCAATACTGATGTTTATTAATTTGTGATTCCACTTCATAAATTAAGCCAGAACAGTGTGTTTGGTTTAAATATGATAACATAATCTTTGTGAATTGAACTATTTTCATGTTTACCGATCCTATTCAATTTGCACCAATTGCTAAATTCATCTGTAACAATTCAAGAATTAAATGAGGATGACGGGTTTGTTTGTTTGGTTACTAGGTTTGCAAACAAAACAATACACAGAGCTGACTGATGGAGATTGCAGTAGCCACTCCCTCTTATAATTTTCATCATTAACTTTGCACTCTAGAAGAAATTCTGGCTACAGAACTTTGTTTACCGTCCAGGAATTTTCAACACAAATTTACAAGTGGACAACTGTGATGTTGACAATCACTTGGGCCTCTTTTGATCCAGTAATTTACTTCGTTGGAAGAAAATTATTCCACAAGGCAGGATCTGCATTTTTGTTATTTATGGGGTCTGCAGATGTGACAATTTAATATTCTTAGTTTCACTTTCTAGATCATTACTAATTTTTTTTTTTTTACTACAGCAAGAAATGGATGCAGAATTTGGAACAAATTCTCTTATTTGTATTGCCATCGTTAATTTCAGCACTAGTGGTACTAGTAGGATGATTCCCACCCATTAAGCATGTACCTTTAGTGGAAGAAGTCTGTTCTGATTTATTACATTCTAAAAAGGAATTTTGGAATTGTCTTTAGGGATTCACAAATCATTTTATCTTCTGCAGGCTTCCATTTTTGCACTCCACTTAGTTATTGGCATTTCATTTTGCCTGGATATAAAATTATGTCACTTTTTAAGTTTGATTCTACCATAACAATAAATTTGAATAATAGAAAATAAATTTATAAAACAGGTAGTTTATAAAATAAAATTTACTTTAGAATTTAGACATTAACACAAAAAATTTATATTTGAAAATTAAATAACTCATTGCTGTGGATTAAATTTTAACTAACAGTGACCCTATTGGGCAGAATAGAACTGCACAGCAGGGCTTCTAAGGAGAGGTTGGTTGAAACCTTTTAGTTTCAGCCAAGCTCTTAACCACTGTTCCACCAGGGCTACATTTGAAAATTAGTAAGTAAAAACGTTAATTTGGACCATGAGATTTTGTTCTTCAGGTCTTAGATAGTCCAAAGAAATAGTACATGATATCCTTCTCCATGGACTAATTCCTCCTGAAAACAGGTCCAAAGTATGTAGGATGTAGTCTAGCCATCTTTGCTTCTAGGCTAGGGTACATTCGGGTACATACTTCTTTCAAGATAGATTTTTTTGTGCTTTTGGCAGTTCATGGTATATTCAGAATTCTTCACCAACACGACAATTAAAAGGCATCAATTCTTCTACGGTCTTCCTTATTCATCAGCCAGCTTTCCCACACATACGAGGCCACTGAAAACACTGTGGCTTGGATCAGTTGCATCTTCGTTTTCAAGGTGATGTCTTTGCTTTTCAACACTTTAGAGGTCTTTTGCCGCCGATTTGCCTAATGCAGTGCATCTTTTGATTTCTTAATTGCTGTTTCCATGGGTGTTGATTGTGGATCCAAATAAAATGAAATCCTTGACAACCTCAATCTTTTCTCCATTTATCATGATGTTGCTCATTGGCCCAGTTGTGAGGATTTTTGTTTTCTTCATGTTGAGGTACAATCTATACTGAAGGCCGCGGTCTTTGATCTTCATCAGAAAGTGCTTCAAGCCCTCTTATCTTTTAGCAAGCAGGGTTGTGTCATCTGTAAAATGCGGGTTGTTAATGAGTCTTCCTCCAATCCTGATGTCGTGTTCTTCGTATAGTCTAGCTTCTCAGATTATTTGCAGATTAAATAAGTATCGTGAAAGGATACAACCCTGACACACACCTTTCCTGACTTTAAACCACGCAGTATCACTTTTTTCTGTTTGAACGTCTACCTCTTGATCAGGTTCCTCATCAGCACAATTAAGTGTTCTGGAATTCCCACTCTTCGCGATGTTATCCATAATTTGTTATGACCCAAGCAGTCAAATGCCTTTGCATAGTCAATAAAACACAGGTAAACATCTTTCTGGTATTCTCTGCTTTCAGCCAGAATCGATATGACATCAGCTGTGATATCCCTCGTTCCATGTCCTCTTCTGAATCCTGCTTAAATTTCTGACAGTTCCCTGTCAATGTACTGCTGCAGCTGCTTTTGAATGATTTTTAGCAGAATATTACTTGCATGTGATATTAATGATATTGTTTGATAATTTCCACATTTGGTTGGATCACCTTTCATAGGAATAGGCGTAAATATGGATCCTTGCCAGTTCGTAGGCCAGGTAGCTGTATTCCAAATTTCTTGGGATTAGACAAGTGAGCGATTCCAGTGCTGCATCCATTTGGTGAAACATCTCAGTTGGTATTCCGTCAATTCTCGGAGGCTTTTTTTTCTCACCAATTCCTTCAGTGCAGCATGGACTTCTTCCTTCAGTACCATCGGTTTCTGATCATACGGTACTTCCTGAAATGGTTGAAGGTCGACCAATTCTTTTTGGTATAGTGACTGTGGGTATTACTTTCATCTTCTTTTGATGCTTCCTGCGTCATTTAATATTATACCCGTAGAATCCTTCAGTATTGCAACTCAAGGGTTGAATTTTTTCTTCAGTTCTTTCAGCTTGAGAAATGCTGAGTGTGTTCTTCCGTTTTGGTTATCCATCTCCAGATCTTTACACATGTCGTTATAATACTTTTTCTTCTCAAGCCACCCTTTGAAATCTTCTTCCAGCTCTATTACTTCGTCATTTCTTCCTTTCACTTTAGCTACCCGACATTCAAGAGCAAGGTTCAGAGTCTCTTCTGACATCCGTTTTGGTCTTTTCTTTCTTTCCTGTCTTTTAAAGGACCTCTTGCTTTCTTCATGTGTGATGTCCTTGATGTCATTCCACAACTCACCTGGTCTTCAGTCGTTAGTGTTTAACATGTAAAATGTATTCTTGAGGTGGTCTCTAAATACAGGTGAGATGTACTCAAGGTCGTACTTTGGCCCTTTTTGACTTATTCTACTTTTCTTCAGTTTCAACTTGAACTCCCATATGAGCAATTGACAGTCTGTTTCACAATCGATCCCTGGCCTTGTTCTGACTGATGATATGAGTTTTCCCATCTTCTCTTTCCACAGATGTAGTCAGTTTGATTCCTGTGTATTCCATCTGGTAAAGTCCACGTGTATAGCTGCCGTTTATGTTGGTGAAAAAAAATATTTGCAGTGGATGAGTCACTGGTCTTGCAAACTTCTTTCATGAGATTTCTGGCATCATTTCTATGAGCAATGCTGTGTTTTCCAACTACTTTTCCTCGTTTCCAACTTTAACATTCTAATGACCAGTAATTATCAATGCATCTTGATTGCATGTTTGATCAATCTCAGGCTGCAGAAGTTGTTTAAAATCTTCAATTTCTTTGTCTTTGGCATTAGTGGTTGGTGCATAAATTTGAATAGTCATATAAACTGGTCTTCCTTGTAAGTGTATGGATATTAGCCTATCAGTGACAACATTGTACTTCAGGCTAGATCTTGAAATGTTCTCTTTGATGATTAATGTAACGTCATTCTTTTGACTCTGGTGGAATATCCGTGTTTGTAAGACTGCTCACAGACTGTTTCACCAGAGAGTTTTCTGGTACTGCGATATCTACCACTAATCTCTGTGATTCCTGTGAATGGGCAAAATAAGAATAGTGCTATAGATTTCTTCCAAATACAGAAAACATAATTATGAAAATGTTCTTGGTGTTGATTATGTTCTTTACCAATCTGTTCGTATCGGATTTTTGATACTTCACTTGAAAAATGAGTCCAAGGTACTGTGATGTGATTGTTTACTTTGTGTGGCCTTTCTAGCCATGGTCTTATAACATTCACCCCGGTGCTTGGGCAGGACTGTGTGATAGGATAATTGTGGCTCACCAAGGGGATTGTTTAGTTTTCCCTTCAAAGAGCACCAGTTCCAGAGCAAAGAGGAGGATTCAACTCCCATCAAGGAAGAACAGCCAGGAGCTGAGCATATATTATGGACCTGAGATCCCTGCACTGAGAAGCTCCTAGAAGCAGGAGACTGAGATAGAGAGAGGAAACTGTAACCCTGAAGACGGTAAGATGCCATGGCAGGAGAGACCAAGCAACAGGGACCCGGCTATAGGAGATGATGGCCCATGGAGAAGGAAAGCTGAGTGCCTTTGGAGAGAGGCCCAAGGCCAGGCAGAGGCACGCCTATGAGCACAGGAGGGAAGAGGCTGTCCTGATAGAAGAACTGTATTCTGAGTGTCTTTGAGCCTGAGTTATACTTGTTACTTCCCTAATAAACCCCATAATCATGAATATGGATTATGAGCTCTGTGTGGCCGTTGCAATGAATTACTGAACCCAGCAGAGAAGTAGGGAGTGCTGTGTGAGGGACAGTTGGTGTCAGAGTTAGTGAAGATGGTGGAGAGTGGATAGTTTTTTCACCAATGCCTTCAATGCAGCTTCGATTTCTTCCTTTTATACCATCAGTTCTTGATCTTATGCTACCTCTTGAAATGGTTGAAAATTATCCAGTTCTACTGCAGTAGCTATATTAATATCAGACAAATTATACTTCAGGAAAAGGAGTATAAATTAGGAATAAGTAGGGACATAACATAATAAAGGTTCAATTCTCCAAAAAGATACAACAATCGTAAATGTGTATGTATTTAACACCAGGGCTCCAAAATACAGACATTAATAAATCTGAAAGGGGAAATGGACAAATAAGCATTTGCAATTGATATCAGTACTTTTCTATCAATAATTAATAGAGCCCTACTAGTTGAAGTCCAAAGCATCTGTATGAGCCACTCATGGATGTCTGTGTGTGTGTGTATGTGTGTATGTATAGTATAAAGACAAGTAATACAGAAATAAACATAGATATATGTTGTAGTCCTTGGGAGGTGCAAACGGTTAATGCATTCAGCTGCTAACCAAAATGCTGGAGGTTTGAGTCCACCCAGAGTCACTTCGGAAGAAAGGCTTGGCGGTCTACTTTTGAAAAATTAGCCATTGAACTGACACACTTGTGTGTCAGTACTACTCTGACACATATGGGGGGAGGGGTCACCATGAGTCAGATCAGCTTGATAGCAATTGAATGATTTTTTTATTCATTCTGCCAATGTTTGTCTTTTAATTGGTATCTTAGGCTGGGTTCTCTAGAGAAGCAAAACCAGTGAGGTGTATAGATAGATAGATAGATAGATGGATGGATGGATGGATGGATGGATGGATGGATGGATGGATAGATAGGGAGAGGGAGAGAGAGATAGATTTATATCAAGGAAATGGCTCACGAGGCTGTAGAGCCTGGTAAGTCTCAAGTCCATGGATCAGGCTTGTGGCTTCTCCTGACTCACATAGATGCAGGGACTGCAGAACTCAAGATCTGCAGGTCATACAACAGGTCTGTGCCTCACAGGCTGCAAAGGGTGACAAATCTCAACATCGGCAGGTAAGCTGGCAGGCCGTGGCTCACAGACTGCAGAGGCTGGTGAATCCCAAAGTTGGAAGGTAAGCTGAAGGTTCAAGTCCCAAAAACTTGAGGTCAGATGAAGAGGAGCCAGCTGCAGGATTCAGAGTGAACAAAAGCTCAAGAGCCTTGCCAGAAAGGCCACTTATATTGGATGCAGTCCACACCCCCGAGGAAACTCCCTTACATCTGATTGGCTACTCACAGCAGATCCCATCATGGAGGTACGGAAATGATTGCATCATTATACGACTGCTAAACTGCATCATAACTGCCAAAGCACTGAGAATCATGGTCCAACAAAGTTGACACACAACTTTAATGATCCCAATTGTGAATTTAATCTATTTATATTTAAAGCGATTAATGATAAGGAAGGACTTATATCTTCTACTTTGTAGTAGGTCATATATGTATTTTGTTGCTCATTTTCTTCACTACTGTCCACTTTTGTGTTTGACTGA
This sequence comes from Loxodonta africana, assembly GCF_030014295.1. Classification (NCBI taxonomy): domain Eukaryota; kingdom Metazoa; phylum Chordata; class Mammalia; order Proboscidea; family Elephantidae; genus Loxodonta; species Loxodonta africana. The sequence continues at coordinate 461,225 of NW_026975658.1, read as the reverse complement.
TTTTTTTCACGTGTACAATTTTGATCCTCTCCTTATTTCCTTTCCTTATATTTTTTAACTTCTTAGTGGTGACCATGAGGATTACAATTGATATCTTATATTTATAACAATCTTCTTTTAATTAATACAAATTTAGCTTCAACAGTATACAAAATTCTGCTTTTATTCAGCTCAGTTACCTCCCCTACTTACGTTGCTGGCACAAAAATTGCATCTTTATACATTGTGTGTCCATTAAGAGAGATGTGTAAGTATTTTTATGCATTCGTGCTTTAAATCATATATGAAAAAAAAGAGGCGTGATATAAAAATATTACTGACTTTGTTTTATCTAAGCAGTTACCTTTACGGAGTCTTTGTTTCTTTTTATGGCTTCAAGTTACTGTCTAGTGTCCTTCCATGCCAGCCAGAATGATTCCCTGTAGCATTTCTCATAAGGCAGTTCTGCTACTAACACACTCCCTCAGGTTTTGTGTATATGGGCATGTCTTAATTTCGCCTTCATTTTTGAAAGATAGTTTTGCTAGATATTGACATCTTGGTTCATACTTTTGTTTCTGTATTTTTTTTCCAGTATCTTAAATACATCATCCCACTATTTTCTCATCTCAATGGTTTCTGATGAAAAATCACCAGTTAAACTTGTTGAGACTCTCTTGTTTGTACATTAGGAGTCACTTATCTCTTGCCACTTTCAAGTTTCTGTGTTCGTCTTTTGACATTTTGATTATATCTCTCTGTGGATATCTATGTATTTATTGTCCATTGAGTTTATTGAGCTTCTTGGATATCTAGACGACATTTGGGAAACTTCCAGTCATTACGTTTTCAAATATTCTTTCTGTCCTTTCATCTTTCTTTCCTTTCTGGAACTCCCTTGATGAGTATATTGGTATGCTTGATGTTGCCCCGCAGGTCCCTTAGGCTCTGTTCATTTTCTTCATTCTTTTTCCTTTATGCTCCTCAGTTAGAACAATTTCAGTTGTGCTTTTTCAAGTTTACATTTTCCTGCTTTCTTGCTCAAATCTGCTGTTGAGCTCCTCTAATGAAATTTTTATTTCAGCTATTCTACTTTTCAGCTCTATAATTTCTATTTGGTTCTTTTGATAATATTTCTTTATTAATATTTTCTACTTGTTCATACATTCTTTTCTTGGTTTCCTTTTTTTTTTTGTCTGTGGTTTCTTTAGCTCTTTCAGGAAACTTAAGACAATTGTTTTAAAATCTTTGTCTAGTAATCCCAATATCTGTGTTTCCTTAGGGATGCTTTCTGTTCATTTCTCTTCTTTCTTTCTTCTTAACAAATGAACCATCCTTTTCTTTTTCTTTTTATGACTTAAAATAGTGTGTTGAAAACTGGATATCTTAAATATTATAATGTAAAACTCTGGAAATCAGATTCCCTCCAGGCGTTAGGGTTTGCTTTTTTTTTTTTTTAATTGTTGAGGGCCAGTCATCCATTTGCTTAGTGATGTTTCCAAACTATTTCTGCAAAGATTGTATGTCTTCTCATGTGTGGACACTGAAGTTCTGTTCTGTTATCTCAGCAGTCAGTTCTTGACCTGACAGTGCTTTCTTTAAATGCTTGTAGCCAAAAAGGAAAAGGAACATTATCCCAGTCTTTGCAGATTGGCTCTGAACTGGGGCGTTCTTTCAATGCTAAGCAAGAGTGCCTAAAACTCTGCCTTAGCCTTCACTTCCTGCCCCCATGGAGCCCAAAGATCAACCAGAGGTGCAAGCCTAAAGCTTTGTCAGGATCTTTATGAGCATGTCTTCATCCTTAGGCAAGAACATTGCACTCCAGATTCCTCAGTATATGTGGTAGCCCTTCAAAGCCCTTAAACCACCAACCATTGTCCTCTCAGCCTCCTTTTTTCCAAGCTTTTGGACGTCTCTGCTGTTTTCTCTGTCCTTCATCCTTTGACCCTGGAGTTAGGACCAATTCTTTGAGCTTCGTACTCCTCAGTTTCCATCACATCATACATTTTCTCTTGTGTGCTGTTGAGTCAATTCTGACTCATAGTGACTATAAGATGGAGTAGAACTTCTCCAAAGGGTTTCTAAGGCTGTAATCTTTATGACAGGAAACGGTCATATCTTTCTCCTATGGAGTAGTTGGTGGATCAAATCAAAAGGTTTAACAGCTGAGTGCTTAACCACTGCACTACTGGGGCTCCTTTTGACATCATGCTTCGTAATAGATTTTTAACACACCCCTCAGAAACATAGAAGTCCATAAATTATCAACGATACAGAAGATTTAACATGTATAAAAATACCAAATTGATATATGTGTATGTGTGTGCATTATCTAACCACTAAAGAATATACATTCATCTCATGCACAAAATACATAGTGTTTATAAAAACGGACTATATACTGTGTTATAAAGCAAGTCTCAACAAATTTCAAGAGTCTGCAATAATATAGAGGATACTATGTAAGTACACCATAATTAAAATAAAAACCATCTTAGAAAGAGAAAATACAAAATCTCCATGTCCTTGGATATTTTAAAATAGTATGAATCAAGAAGACATCATGATGAAAATTAGAATACCTTTTGAAGTGAACAATTATGAACATAGTGCACGTAAAAATTTGTGCAGTACAGACAATATAATACAGGAAACTTATAGCCTTAAAAATATAATTGGAAAGAACAAATCTTGAAAAATAAGTGAGTTAAACATCCATTCAAAATGTTGGGTAAAAACCAGAAACAAACATAGGAATTTTTGTTTCTATTAATGATTGAATACATGCAACGGACGATCAACAAAGACTAAAGTTGATTCTTAGAAAATGCTAGTAAAATTGACAAACTTTAGGCAAGACTGATGAAGTGAAAAAGAATGAAGGTATAAACAACGAATATCAGGAATTAGAAAGAAAATGACTACAGATCTTGCAGAACATAAAGATAATGTGAGAATGTTATGAACCATATTAGCCAATAAATTTGCAAATTTAGGTAAAGTAGGCAAACGTATCCTACCATGTAAGTTAATAACAATGATTCAGGAAGAAACAGGAAGCAAAAGTAATTCCACAACTGTTAATAGAATTGAATTAGAGCTCAAACTATTCTCAAAAAGGAAACTTCATGTCAGATGGCTTTTCCTGCAAATTCTGCCAAATATTCAAGAAATATTTCACAAATTCTTCAATATAAAAGGAAATATATACCCAAACTCATTTTATAAAGCTTGTAGAATGAATATTGATACCAAAACCTGACAAGAGCAGCACAAGATGGGAAAATTACAGGCCAATGTCACTGATGAACATAGATGTAAAATATGAAAATAAATAGGCAAAACAAATCCAGCAATACTGTAAAGAAGATTATATTATGACCAAGTTGGGTCTATCCCAAGAATTCAAGGTTAGTTTAACATTCAAAAATGAATCAGTACAATTTGCCATAGGTACAGGAAAAATAAATGTGATTATATTAATAGGTGTAATAAAATAAGTATTTGATAACCTTCAGCATCCACTCATGTTTTTTAAAAGAACATCTAGCATGCCACGAGACCAGAAGAACCAGAAGGTTCCCGGCTCCTGTCGCTGAACATTTTGATCAAAGAGTCCATAGCAAAGCCCTGATCAAAAGGGGGAAAATGCAGAATAGAATTTCAAATTCTCATGAACCCTAGACTTTTTGGAGCCATTGAGGGTGAATGAACTCCTGAAACTATTGCCGTGAGATAATCTTTAAACGTTACACCAAAAGCATTCCCTTGAATTATCTTAAAACCGAAGTATAAAAAAGAAAAAACCCAACTGTTGCTGTTGAGTTGATTCTGACTCAGAGACCCTGTAGGACAGAATAGCACTGCCGCATAGGGTTTCCAAGGTGCAGGTGGTGGATTCAAACTGCTCTTCTTTTGCTTGGCTACCGTATCACTTAACCGCTGTGCCACGAGGGCTCCAGAACATTAGCTTACTTAACTAATAAAAGTGGTCTACCTTGAGCATATGCTCTTTTAAGAACTGTCTACATGGCATCAGATTGACAACAGCTACTGAAAAGATTAGATAGGAACCTTAAGGAGCAGTGGGTTTATGTTAATGATGGAGGAACAACTGAGAAAAGGAGGACAAGAATGGTTGCACAACTTGAATGTAACCGATGTCATTAAATTGTACAGGTAGAAACTGTTGAGTTGGTGTATGTTTTGCTGCATACATTCTCCACCAGAAAAAATAAATTTACAGGTAATAATTAACAAAAAATGTCAAGGAGAGCTAAATATTTTGAAAATAAGACAGAGTTGCATGTGAGGGAATGAGTAGGGTGAGCTGTTTTAGATTAATAGTCAGTAAAGGCTTATGGGAGCAGGATATTTGAGAAGATAACTGACCTATATCCAAGGAGAGAATAGCTGTATGAAGTTCTGGAGGGAGGATATTGCCAATAAAGGAAAGAGTTGTTTCTGAGGCCCTTAAATAACCAAGTGTTTTGGCATGTTTGAGGAAGCTCAGGAAATAAGTCATGGCGAGTGTGGAGTGAACCGAGGGAGGACTGTTAGTATGGTGGGCAAGCCCCGCATCATGAAAGACCATGGGAAGCATTTGGGAATTTTTCCTAATCGCCATGAGAAGCCGCTGAAATGATGCTGTTATGTAGACTGTAAGAGGGAAGATCAGTGGCATGGAGTCCAGTTTTAACCAAGAGATGATGGTGGCTGTAAGGTGGAGGTAGTGAGAAGTGGATAGAGTCAGGATTTATTTTAAGGTAGAGCCAAGAGTCCAGAATATGTGTCAATGGATTGGATGCAAGATTTGAATAAAGGAGAGAAATCAAGGATGATTCCTAGGTTTTTGTCCTGAACAACCCAGAGGATAGTGAGAACATTTGCTTAGATAAGGAAGACTGGGAGGTAAATAAGACACTTGGAGCAAGAATTTTATTTGAACCACATTAAGTCTGAGATGCCTAGTAGACATTCAAGGGGAGATGTGAGGTCAGCCATTGGTGAAGGAACAACAGGGCAGAGTATGTAAATGAGGGTATCCTAGGGCTCAGGTGGAATTGACTGCCCTGAATTAGCTCAAATAACCTAGACAGTGAGAAGTGATGAGTGATGTTACTTAAACAGGGCATGGAAATCAATGAAAAAGGTGTGGGAGTGGCAGGGAGGCTAAGGTAGAGAAGTTTCTCTCTCCCTAAACCTGATTGGCTGGATTTGAAGACATCATAAGTTCCTGTATGAGAAATATCCAGCAAATTACCCGTTGATTTAATAAATTGATAACAAAGTCCACCTTTCAGCCAAAGATTGAAAAACAAACAAACCAATTGCCATCCAGTGGATTCTGACTCTTAGCAACCCTATAGGATGGAGTAGAACTACCCCACAGGGTTTCTAAGGAGCGGCTGGTGGATTCAAACAGCAGACCTTTTGGTTAGTAGCTGAGCTCTTAACCACTGCACCACCAGGGCTCAGACCAAGAATAACACACGTGAGGAACTTACTCCTTAGTTCAATCAAATATGTAGAAATTCAAATTTGTAATTTTGGAGATTTCTCCTATTTTTTTTCAAAATGGGGGGCATTGAGATGGAGGATTTTCCCATGCCCACCATCCTAAGGGATTTAATTAACCCATAGTTGAGACATTGTAAACATCTCAAGAAATTATTACCTTTGAGAAACTTGAGGGTGAGTAGGCATATCACCTGATTCCTCTTAAATTCCTTTTAAAAACCTGACTTGAAGACTCACCTGCCTTTTTGAATAAGTGCCAGCTTGAATAGGCAGGGTTCAGGGAATTGCCAACCAAAAGTATGGTTTCTCCAGAGGCCTCCAAGGGCTGTAAAAGAAAAGCGGAGCCAGACCCCGTGCTTGGGACATACCCTTGGTATGAAATATTTGAGTGTGTGTGTGGTGGGGGAGCACTGGGTGTGGGAGAGTGCGTGGGTGGGTAATAGGGAAATGCCTGTTTTGTTTTGTTTGAAGAAACAGGTTTTTACATTTTTTTTTTTTATTATTATTACGATGAACAGTTAAGTGGAGACATGTTCCTTATCTGCAGGGGCTAGTGGAAGTGCTGATAGCTGAGAATGTAGCCTGCTCCCCAAGTGCGAGTTGGCATTTTGGAGAGAAAACTTGATGTTTGGAACACTGACTGGCCCTGCCTTTTCTAAATAATTAAGGGTGGTGGGGTGGTGGTAATAGAAAGAGGATGGTCTATGAATGCTGACCCTGGAAAATTAACTCCCGAGTGTGTGGGTTGTGGATAGCAGGAAAAGAACATCACCCGCAAATGACAGCAGTGCCTTTATTTATTTATTTATGCTTCTTTTTAGTTCTGAGTTGTTTTTAAGCCACAAATTAATGGGGCCACCATGAGTTTTCAGAGAATGAGTTTTACAAAAATCTAAGTGTTTTAAATATTGCAAGGATTTACTTATATATGCTGTATATGAGAAAAGTCCTTACAGTTATAGGGAGGAGAAAGAAAGTATATTCAGGAATTAAATTTTCACAGTTCTCTGAATTCTTATATTTCTCTTGTTGTCCGTTTTTCTTTTTTTGTCCTTCATCCACTCCTTCCACCTTGACCCACTGTCTTCATCATCTAATGCTGCCATAACAGAAATACCATGAGTGGATGGCTTTAACTGAGAGAAATTTAATACCTCACATTAAAGTAGGCTAATAGTCCAAATTCAAGGCATCAGCTCTAAAGGAAAGCTTTCTCTCTCTTTTGGCTCTGGAAGAAGGTCCTTGTCCTTAGCCTTCCCATGGTCAAGGAGCTTCTCAGGTGCAGGGACCCTGGGTCCAGAGGGCATGCTGTGCTCCTGGTGCTGCTTTCTTGATAGTATGAGGCCCCCAACTCTCCGCTTGCTTCCCTTTCCTTTTATGTCTGGAGAGATAAAAGGTGGTGCAGGTCACACCACAGGGAAACGTGCCTGAGTGAGGGTGGTGTTACAATCCCACCCTAATCCTCTTAAAGTAAAATTACAATCACAGAATGGACGTCAACTACACAATAGTGGGAATAATGGCCTAACCAAGTTGAGACACACGTTTTTTAGGGTCATAATTCAATCCATGACACCCACCAAACCAAACTTGTCACCATCAAGTTGATTCCAACCCGTAGAGACCCTAGTTGATTTGAACTCACAGAGACCCTATAGCATAGAGTAGAACTACCCCATAGAGTTTCCAAGGACTAGTTGGTGGATTCGAACTGCTGACCTTTTGATTAGCAGCTGAGCTCTTAACCACTATGCCACCAGGGCTCCTCTTGATCCACAGCCCACCCTAATTCACCACTGTGTTAGAAAAAGGTTTTGCTATTCTAAAATAAGAACTTTTACTATACTTTTGTGTTAGTGGTTGCTTTTGGTACGTCTTTAAGCACTGAACAGTTAACTCATACCCATTAAAAACCCATTGCCACTGAGTCTATTCCAACTCGTAGCGGCCCAATAGGGCAGAGCAGAACTGTGCCATAGACTTTCCAAGGGGCGCCTGGTGGATTTGAACTGATGACCTTTTGGTTAGCAGCCATAGCTCTTAAACAGTACACCACCAGTGTGGGAGGGGTTTAATTGATAACATGATGTCTGGGCTCCAAGGGAGATGGAATGGATGTGCAGGAGAAGGGCATGCAGAGTCAGCCTGTATAGTCCCCAGAACTCTGTTCAAGATCATAACATACCTCAGTAATCACTTGAATCTAAACATACAACTTTAACAGTTGATGTAAATGACTTTACACATGAATTTTGGAACTCAACTCTTTCTCAGTGGAAGTTCCTTCAACCTAACCGTTTGTTTGTATTCCCTTAATAATTATGAAAACTAACATTTATTGTGTTCATTCTGTGTGTAAGGCCTTTTTCTAAGTGCCTTGTGTGTTTTATTTAACCTGCGTGACAACCTTTTGCATAAGATCCATTTTAGAAATGGGAAACTAAGGCAGTGAGAGGTAAAGTAACGTGCCCAGATCACCCAGCTGATAAACTGAGTTAGGATTTAAACCCAGGGAGTTTGTTTCAGAATTTGCTTATGTAATCACTGTACATGACAGCAGTGAGCCCTAGTGGCTCTGTGGTTAAAGAACTTGGCTGCTAACTGAAAGGTCAGTGGTTCAAACCCACCAGCCTCTCTGTAGGAGACAGATGTGGCAGTCTGCTTCAGTGAAGACTTAGAGCCTTGGAAACCCTATGCGGCAGTTTTACTCTGTCCTTTGGGGTCACTATGAGTTAGAATCGACTTGATGACAGTGGGTTTTGGCACATAATACTAAATGTACAGTGTATTCTATATGCCGTGTATATGTTCAGAAACTAATTTTCCCAACATTTATGCCATATATAGATTACCAATCCAGTTGCCATTGTGTAGATTTTCACTCATGACGACCCCGTGAGTTTTCAGAGTAGGACTGCCCTCCATACGGTCTTCAATAGCTGTGACCATTTGGAGGTAGATTGCCAGGCCTTTCTTCCAAGGCAACTCTGAGTGGATTTAAACTGCCAACCTTTCAGTTAGTAGCTGAGCACTTAACTCTTTGTGCCACCTAATACATATATACACTAGGAGGTTTTCCTCCTTATTTGTACTTTAATGTTTTGTAGACTCTTATGAATACTTGTTCCTGGCAGTGAACTAGATGCTAAAGAACAGAATAGGCACATGTAACCCTCTCTCACCTTCTCCCTCCCCTTTCACAGAGATGAAATGAAAAGGAATTAATGAGGACAGATTATTGGATTAGGGCCCATACTCAGGGCTATAACAGCATGAGGAGTTTCTCCTGTCACTTCAGTTCTTGTTCAGGAATTGGTACCTGCTTTTTGTGAATCACAAAGACCAGTGCTTTATATCAAGCCATTTAGATTTGGGGTATGGAGCAGTGACTTAAAAAAATTAAATTTTATGTTCAGAGATTTTTTCTAATAATTATTTACATTTATTTTAATTGTATATTCTAAAACCGCTACAAAAAGGGATGAAATAATTGTTTAAATTTTAATTCATATGGGTCAAATTGTATGTTAAACTACCTATTGTCACCTTCACAGTCGTTGTTATGTTTGAGCCCATTGTTGTGGCCACTTGTTACCAAGTATGACCTGCTTCTCCAGGGACTGATCTCTCCTGACAACATGTCCAAAATATGTGAGATGAAGCCTTGCCATTCTTGCTTCTCAGGAATATTCTGGCTGTACTTCTTTCATGACAGATTTGTTCATTCTTTTGGCAGTCTGTGGTATATTCAATATTCTTTGCCAACCCCTTAATTCAATGCCTTCAGTTTTTCTTTAGTCTTCCTTATTCATTGCCCACCTTTCATGTGCGTATGAGGCGACTGAAAACACCATGGCTTGAGTCAGGCGCACATTACTTTTCAAGGTGACATCTGTGCTTTTGAACACTTTAAAGAGGTCTCTTGCAGCAGATTTGTCCAATGCAGTGTGTCGTTTGATTTCTTGACTGCTGCTTCCGTGGGTGTTTATTGCGGATCAAAGTAAAATGAGGCCCTTAATGACGTCGACATTTTCTCTGTTTATCATGATGTTGCTTATTGGTCCAGTTGTTAGGCTGTTATTCTGTAGTCTTTGATCTTCATCAGTAAATGCTTTAAGGCCTCTTCACTTTCAGCAAGGGAGATTGTATCATCTGCATATCTGAGGTTATTAATGAGTCTTCCTCCAATCCTGATGCCTTATTCTTCTCATACAGTCCAGCTTCTCGGATTATTTGCTCAGCATACAGATTGAATACATATGGTGAAAGGATACAACGCTGATGTACACCTTTCTTGACTTTAAACCATGCTATATTCCTTGCTCCGTTTAGATGACTGCCTCTTGTTCTATGTATAGGTTTCTCATGAGAACAGTTAAGTGTCCTGGAATTCTCATTCTTCCCCATGTTATGCATAATTTGTTATGAGCTAGAGTAGGTCTCAGAAATAATGTGCCATTTCTTCCAGTTGGTTGTGCACAGCTGGTCGTGCACCCTAGGTGGTAGCAGCTAAGGCCTGTCTCAGAAACACTCCCCTCCTCACTTAGCATGAGTCTTCACACTGCTCCATCTTCTTTCCCATGTGTGTCTCCTGCCCTCCTCAGTAAAAAAATCAGTGGCTGGGGAAAATGATAGTAGTCCACTGATGAGATTTATTCTTTTATTATACTTTATTTTATCATTTGTTTTTATAACATAGTTCCGTTAAAATCAAGGGTAATAAAAATGTTTGTATGATGGAAGTGGATAATCCCACCCATTGTGCCCATCTAAAGTTTCATGAGAAAACTGTGCCCACAACAGAGGGCTCCCACTCCTCTGGCTCACTGTATTTTCTCCTTGTTTATTTGCTCTTCCCTCTTTCCTGATGGATGCATGGGACCACTGAGCTTCAGGACTCCACAATTCTCCTTTTCATACCAGTGTTACTATAATCTTGGGTTCATGGGCTGCCTCGCCACAGATTTACTCATTCTGTTTCTGTTAATTATTTCATTACTTAAAAATTTCTCATGAATTTTTCCAGAAGTACATTCTATTCCTCAAAAACTTGGAAGCAATGGGAAAGTATGCAATAAATAACAAGAAAACATACGTAATGCATAGAATAAATTATTAACGTTCCGATATGTCTGTTATCTTACTTATATTGACATGTATGTGTGTTAGAGTCTCTGGTTGATTTAAATGGTTAATATCTTGAGCTGCTGACAGAAAGTTGGAGTTCGGGTCCACCCAGAATTGCTGTGAAAGAGAGGTCTGGCAGCCTACTTCCGAAAACTCAGCCACTGAAACCCCTATGGAGTACAGTTCTACTCTGGCACGCTGGTGTCATCATGAATCAGAACTGACTCAGTGGCAACTGGTTTTATGTGTGTATTAGCACACACATTTATGTATATTAACACGGATATTGTATCCTGGTATTTTCATTCATCATTAGTCTTTTCTCATGATAAATTTTTTTTGTTTTTTTTTAATGAGGGCATTAAATTACTTTATAATATTCTGTGTGCATGTAGTATATGTTTTTTAACGATTTGACTATAGTTGCAATAATAAATGTGCATGTTTCTAGTAACTTCAACCTATACTTAAACATCTTTTTAACATACATCTCTGCCATTAAATCTCTTTGTTTAATTATTGTTTAACACTCTTTACGCCTAAGAGATGGTCTCAGAAGCAGCCCTGATCAGTTTTTCTCCCTCTTACTCATTAAGCCCCTTAATGTATTCCAAGGTATCAACTACGAAGGATTTTACGTCCTTATCGTTTGTTTATTTTTCATTCAGTCAGTATATTCCATGGGCCAGAAATAGTCTATGTTATGCGGATACAGTGGTGAAAGGTACATAGTGTCCCTGTCGTCATGAAGGGGACAACCCAGTGCAGGGGGGAGGAGCACTGGGGAAATGCATCTGAGAGCAAGGACAGACAACCCTCCAGGAACCACACTGGACTTCAGAGAGGCTTGTTGGCTGCTGTTCACCTGGCAGGCTTCTAGACACCAGAGTACCCTTGGGCTTGGTGCCTACTCCTCGCTCTATTGACACCCTCCCTCTAGGATGCCTCAGGGAGTTTACTGCTATTTGTAGCTAAGGACGTGAGGTTTATACCTCCATCCATTCAAACTCCTCCTGGGTCCAGACTCATATATTCAAATGTCAGCCTAACTCTCTGTATTGACCTCTTTATGCATTATAATGATACATTCCTCATATGGCCATCATGAAAAGCAAACATGAAAGGAAAAGCACAGGAGTGCCTGGCACCAGTGTAGGTACTCAATGAACATTAGCTGTTGGTATTATCCTTGACATCCCCATGTGGGGTGAAGTTTTATTACCTGACATCTCCATGTGAATATCTAACACCTACACCATGTTATCTAGGCTATGAAACAATTCTTGGTTCCAACCACCATTCTTTTCTTATCCATGAATTTCTCAAGGCTTCGGTGATGGGATTGTGTGTTTTTCCACACAATGGACGTGATTAGGAATGATTGGCCAGGTCCTACACAATAAATTGCTCCAGCATTCCTTTGGGTGACCATTGAGACAAGTTTCAGCCAACGAATGTAGCAAAGAATTGGAACCACTCTCAGCTGTTCATGCGAGTACTCTCAATCCAGAATATCTGGTAAGTCGACTGTTAGGGATTGAATTGTGTCCCTCCAAAATGTATGTGGAAATCCTAACCCCTGTACCTGTAAATCTGACCTTGTTAGGAAAGAGGGGGCCTGCTTTTATTATGTGAATGAGGTCATACCAATGTAGGGTGGGTCCTAAGCCTAACTCTTCTTAGTTATAAAAGGAGCAGAATACACACAGACACAAACAGGTGAAAAGGAAGACAGATAAAGAAGACAGATGCTTCTAGAAGGCCAGGAACACAAATGATTGCTGGCATCTACTAGAAGCTGAGGTAGACAAGGAAGGAACTCCCACTACAGCCATGCCCTGAATTCGAACTACTACCTGCTAAACTGTGAGAAAATAAATTTCTGTTCTTTAAAGCCATCCAGTTGTGTTATTTTTTGTTATGGAGGGACTAGGTAACTAGCACGCATACCCGTTCTTATAAGTTCAGCCCAGTGCAGAATAATTTTCTTCCCTCCTTGGTCTAGCCCACCCGAACCTGCTCTTTCCCTATCAGTGTCCTTTGCTTTCACCTAAGAGCTATGACAGAGTCTGCTTGATGCTGATGCATTGAAATTTCAATTTATTTTTTATTTATGATTACTATTAATTCCAGTATTTTCTACAGTTTTCAATGGAGACAGTCCTATAATCTATGAATAGCAGTTATACTTTTTCTCTTTTTGTACTAGCTTACACTTCCAGTGTTCAATGTTTAATAAAAGTAATGATAGAAGCACCCTTATTTTATTGTTTATTAATTTTAAAGAGAATGTCCCACACGTCACCATGAACTATCATGCTAGTTGTAGTTTTCCACGTTCGGGAACTCCTTTTCTGTTCCATATTTGCTCCTAGTCCTTATCTCTCCGTGTGATTGGATTTTATCAACCTGCTTTGCCCCCATCTCTTGAGGTGAGCATATGTCTTCTCTTCTTTCACCTATGCATGTGGTGAATGAAATTACTAAATCTTTAACATTCACTCAAATTTGTATGCCTACAATAAACCGCCTTGATCATGGCATGTTACGTGGTTTATCCTTTGCTGGATTTCCTTTGCTGGCATCTTACGTAGGGTTTTGCATCTCAGTTACTGAGTGTGCTTGTCCTCTAACTCTTCTTCTACCATCCTTCTCTAATTTGTTATCATTTTTAAACTAGCCTTAAGGATCAAGTTAGGGGAGTATCTCATGGTTTTCTAATCTCTGTTGACTATGTACAAGATTAAAATGACTGTTTCTTGCATGTTTGCTGGAACCTGACTGGAAACGATCTAGGTCTGCCGTTTTCTTTGTAGGGAGATCTTGAACTACTGACCCATTTTATTTAGTGGTTAAAGGCATCTTCTAGTGCTAATTTACTTAGAAAAAATTCTGATGCATGTTCTAGGTTGCTCGAATCTCATCTTCAAATATTGATTATCAGGGCTTGTAGCCTCATGCAAGGCAATTCATCAATCCCAGATTTCCCCAAAGTCAGGCTCTGCAACTCTTCCCGGTACCAAATTCCCTCATTTAAGACTTATTTGCAAAGAGACAACAGTATGCTATCTACGCAGTTGTTTATCCGCAACCTTCTTGAGTCCATAATGTGAGGATATAGTCTTCTAATACTTTTTTTGTAATTGTTCTCTTTCTTATTTTTTTTTTTCCTTTTTTCACTGCCAATACCCCCGCCCCCCGCCAGTCTAGTAGTTTTAAAGCTGTGCGTTTCAGGTTCAAGTCTGTAATCCAACCGAGCTTCTGTGTGTGCTGCATGTGTGCATCAAAAGAACACGCTTGTAGAAGCAGAAAGCAGGCAGTGCGACTGTTGGGTTGTTGGCGGGGGAGGGGGAGGGGAGCTGCTGCTCAGAGAGGGCGCCCGAGGGAGGCACGAGATGCGGGGCTGCCCACCGCAAGCCCACAGGCTCCAAGGAGGAGGAAGCTGCTTGCACCATGAGCCTTTTGAGACAGGCCCAAGCCCACCCAGCCGGGTGCTAACCTCGCATCCGACAGGCTTGCAGGTTCCACCAGGACTAGGGGAAGCCTAAGGCCAAGGAGGGCAAGGTCTAGGGTCTGGACCTGAGAACTGGTTCTGCCACTTGTGATCGCAGCGCTTATGCTGGAAAGGAGGGCAGGAAGCATATCGCAACGTGTGTCCGGACGATGACCCAGAACGGGGGAGTTGTGGTCACCCACGGACTCTGGGTCTGCATATGGAGGCCCCCAGGGTGCAATTCCAGGAGCAGAAGGCAAAGCCACAGAGGCCAAAGTGCACCTCGCCGATGCTTCCCAGGGGCATTGCCCCAAATATGGGGAGCAGTCCCTCCTCTGGGCTAGGGACTTTGTTTCCTCCATTGTCATCACTGACTGTGAGCAGACTCTAGTCTATGCAGACTAATGACGAGTTATCAAAATGAGCTCCAAACTCCGGATTTGAGTTAAGGATCATAAATTAACACAGAGAAATACGATTTTAGCAATAAGTGACTGTTTGAAGCCCAAGTTGCCTGAAAACACTGAATTTCAGTCTTTCAGCTCCTCTGCTAATCTAGTGACTAAGAACAGGATCTCACTGGAGCTCAAAGATGTGGGGCACTGGGAATACTCTGGGTCTGTCTGCTCACAGCTGATTGCCTGATCCCAGTTTTATTACACAGCTTAAATCCAGACCAGAAGAGGAGTTTGGGGCTTGACACCTGACATCTTAACACCAGTTCCTGTTTCTTGAGGAAGGAAGAGGTAAAATAAATCAGCGTTTACTGTGTCCTTCTCCATCCCCGGAAGTCTTCATGAAGACCCTCTCAGATAAGGATTGACAGGGAGTGGCTTGGTTTACTATTTGACTTTGTCCTTCAGTCACTTTGTTTATGTCCTGCATGTAAACTATTATGCATTGACAGAAGCATTCTAATTCTTATGCAGAATGACTAGACCTGCTGCAGAATGACTATATTGTGCCTCCCTTGGGCACCCCTGTCTGCGCAGCACCCCCCACCCCCAACTGCCCAACAGCCTCTCTCCTGGCATTCTGCATCTAGAAGCATGTTCTTTTGATGCAGAGATGCAGCACACACAGAATCCCAGCTGGATTACAGACTTGAATCTGAAGACCTTATGCAGAATGACTATTTATGAACCCCTAAGCTTTTTTTTTAAGCTTAGTACTAAAGCAGGTACTTACTCCTCAGAGAAGGCCCTGGGGGAGGTTGATACATGCATTCCCCAGTGCTCCTGCTGCTCTAGAAGTGCCTGAAATGCCTCTCTGGGAAAGGCCTTCAGATTAGGCTCATGGCCCACGTGGGAATTCAGGCCTATTTTTCTGTTAGAACATCTCATTTCGCTCTGAAAATGTTATTATCCAGTTTATTCACCAGACATGAGTACAGACATCTCATATTTTCAAAATAATCCCATTCTCTAATACTAATTTGCCACCAAGAGTATATTCCAAAGTGTTTCCAATAGGCTAGAAAGTCTTTCCAAAGAGGGGAGTCCTGTGCCATGTTGTGCAGTGACATCAGGATTGGCATAATATGTTTACCCAGATACCTACCACTTTTTAAAAATTTTTTATTGTGCTTTATTTGAAACTTTACAGAGCAAATTACTTTCTTGTTCAGCCATTTATACACAATTGTTTTGTGACATTGGTGGCAATATTCATGATGTGTCAATATTGTCCTCTCCTATGCTCCAGTTCCCCGTTCCCATCCGCCATGATTCCTGTTCCATCCTGCCCTCTTTTCTGTGCTTTTGGGCAGGTTTTGCACTTTTGGTCTCATACACACGATTGAACTAAGAAACACTTTCTTCACGTGTGTTATTGTTTGTTTTATAGACCTGTCTAATCTTTGGCTGAACGGCAAACTTCAGAAGGTACTTTCGACTTCGTTGCTTTCCATAATTCCTGAAATTCCAAGTCTACCACCTGAAGAACTTCCTTAGTGTTTCATTTAGAACAAGTCTGGTGGCGATGAATTCTCTTAAGCGTCCTTCACCTGAGAATGTCAATATTTTTCCTTTACTCATGAAGGAAATAACAGCCTATAGAACACTGGGTTAATGTTTCTTTTCTTTCAGTGTTGAAAAAATGTTGTTTTCACAGCCTTTTGGCCTCCATGGCTTCTGATGATGAATACAGAGTCATTCCAATTGTTTCTCCTGTGTGAAATGAGTTGTTTTCTCTCTAGCTTCTTTGAAGATATTTTCTTGGTCCTTGTTATTCCACAATTGGCAGTGAGGCATTTGGGCGTAAAATTATGTGAGTTTAACTTGTTGGAGTTTGCATAGCTTCTTGAATCTGTAAGTTTATGTCTTTCAACAAATTGGGAAGTGTTGAGCCAGTATTTCTTCAGATACTTTTTTCTACACCACATATTTTCTCTACACCTTATGGAATTCCAGTAAATAAATGTTAGATATTTTTGGATTTTTTTTAGGCTCTGTTAATTTTTTTTTCAATATTTGTCCTCTGTTTTCAGATTGGATATTTTCAATTGAACTATTTTCATCTCATTGATCCTTTTGTCTGTCAACAGCATTCCGCTGATCAAGTGAATTTTTTATCTCTATTTTTCCTGTCTAAAATTTTCATTTGTGAATGGTTTCTATGTATTTTTCTATTTTTCTAAGGTGTGCCTGTTACTTCTTTGAGCGTGGTTAAAGTAGCTTTTTAAAGTTTTTGTCTATGATTCCAAGACTATGTCTTACTTCAATCTTACAGAAAATGTCGATGTTGTTTGTTTTAGCAATCACTTGACCCAGTTATGTTCAGGCTGCAGGTTCTTTCCCAACTTCTGGATGCTGTGGCTCAGATGTCAGTTCAGATTTTGAAGACTTTGCGGTGATATTTGGATGTAATCTATGGGAGTGTCACTCAGTCTGGGACCTTGTTGGTGTTCTAACCCATAATGCAGTTCTCAAAGGATTGATCTACTTCTTGGGGTCAGAGCAAAGCATATGCAACTGTGGGAGTGGGGGGGGGTATGAAAAACAACTTTATGGTATCCCTCTCTTGAGCCGCCTGGTCTCTGTCTCTCTGAGGCTCTCTGATGTCTGAGCAGCTACCTTCCTGGTCCACTGGCAAGAATGTTGGGGCTTTAATCTCTTCATTCTGCTGTGCAGTTAAGTGACTGTGTCTGCCTATGAGGCCAAATAACGGTAAGATGGAGAAAATGTAACAGAGATTCCTCTATATCATTTGGTCCTTATATACTTAGGTCAGAGAGAAGGCACACTGTTTCTGGTGATACTTCCAGACAGGTATGGAGAAAAAGGCATTAACAGGTCGATAGCTGCATACTAGGTGTTACGGATTAAACTCTGTCTTCCCAAAATGTATATATCAGCTTGACTAGGCCATGCTTCCCAGTATTGTGCGATTATCCACCATTTTGTCAGCTGGTGTGATTTTCCAATGTATTGTAAATCCTACCTCTATGATGTTAATGAGCGAAGATTTGAAGCAGTTATGTTAAGGAGGCAGGGCTCAATCTACAAGATTAAGTTGTGTTTTAAGTCAGTCTCTTTTGAGATATAAAAGAGAAAAGAGCAGAGAGACAGGGGGACCTCAGTACCACCAAGAAAGAAGTGTCAGGAGCAGTGCATCCTTTGGACCTAGGATCCCTGTGCTGAGAACCTTCTTGTCCAGGGGAAGATTGGTGACAAAGACCTTCTCGTAGGAGTGACAGAGAGAAAAAGTCTTCCCCTGGAATTGGCACCCTGGATTTGGACTTATAGAGCCTCCTGGACTGTGAGGGAATAATTTTCTTTGTTAAAGTCATCCGTTTGTGGTATTCCTGTTACAGGAGCACTAGATATCTAAGACACTAGGTACCAGGAGATGTACATTTCCGAGCTCTTTCACTCCCAGGGCCACTATGACTAAGTAGCCATTGCCATAAATCCATGCGAGCAGACTATTCTGATTACTGCTTTGACTCTACTGTCTGTTATGGTAACCACACCCACCTTGTCTTTGTTGATTGAGTGCCACCACTTGGCTGCTACCACCACGGGGTCCAGTCAACTGCATTGTAGTTAGGTGTCTTAATTCAGTTAGGGCAGTTCTCACTGTGGACTCTTACTTACATAAAATAGCAACCACAGAAGTCTTCAATAATGCTGAGGCTTGCTTCCCAAATTTGTACCTCACCGCTATGGTAAAAAGAGAGCCCTCTGGGCACTCCGTGTGTGGGTCTGTGGGTCCAGCCTAATAAATCCATTCTAATCTGCCAGTTTCCCTCAGCCTTTGGTTACCTTCTCCTATAGTATACAATGGCAGATCTGCCATTTCCACTTGATTTATTGTAGGCCACCACTTAATCCATGCTTCAGTAAACCAACCAAATAAACTATGAGATCCTTTTCTAACCTCTGAAGCTGAAACACTGAATGAAGAATCTATGCTTCCTGGGTCTATATCAATAAACTCAGACTAATCCACCTTTATGTTGCTTGCACCATTATCCCACACCCATAATAGCCATTCCCACACATATTCACCAGGTTTCTGTATGTATGTATTAGAAAAATCAAGCAGTTCTTTTGGAGTTTAGCATACCTTCTCCTGGGTCACACTTCATAGTTCACCTTTTGGGGCTTGTTGGGACTGAAGTCTAGGTATAGGTCTAGAAGCAAAAATAGGCAGTGGCAGTGGGATGTTCAGCCGTGTCTTATAAGACATCTGCCTACGGTGATACCCCAGGCAATGCCCCAGACACCACCCCAGGAGACAACTCAAACAAGACACTTCAGGCACAGCTGAGGGTAATCTCATTAGATGGAGGTGGAAGGGATAATTGTTTTACTGGGAAGGGTGCCTTAGCAGGCAAAGTTAGAGAATCTCTTCAGATGGGAGTAAGAGGTCTGGTTCTGTTAGGAAGAGCGATTCAACAGAAATTGGAGGTTCATTGTCCCCCGCTTCCTGACTGTCTGCCCATATGTCCTCATCCCGAGTTTCAGGATCCCATTTCTTTCCAATCAGTGCCCTCACTCTAACTTCAGACACCATTTGAGGCTGGATATTCAACTGGCGCTTTAATTCAGTCACTCTTATGATAAGAATCTGAGTTTATTTTTGGCAGCATTAGCCTTGTTACTATAAGAAATATGGTTTTCTTTCTGGGCACAAGTGGCAGCTTTCAGATCTTGTATGTGGTGCTTGAGCTTTGAGTCCATTTCTTTCATTCACCAGTGTGACTAGCAAAAGCAGGACTAACCAAGCAGCTTCCTTATTATTCTTATTCTGACAAAATTATAGAAAAGTATCAAATATGTAATCAGGCAGAGCCTTGTCTCTCACAAATATTTGATCCAGTGGTAGTAGTATTTTGCGTATTTCTATTGTCACCTCCCAGCATGGATTAGCAATAGCCTGTTTACTACTGGAGACAGTCATCAGTGCCTTTAAGACTAGCCAGACTTGAGAATCAATTCAGAAAACTCATCCTTAAGATTTGGTTCCTCTAGAACCACAGTAGGTACCAAATGTCTTAGCCTGGGATCTCTAGAGATGCAAAACTAGTGAAGAGAATATATATATATATATATGGAAACCCTAGTCGCATAATGGTTAATAGCTATAGCTGCTAACCAAAAGGTTAGCAGTTCGAATCCACCAGGCGCTCCTTGGGAACTCTGTGGGGCAGTTCTACTTTGTCCTGTAGGGTCACTATGAGTTGGAACCGACTCGATGGCAATTGGTATATATATATACACACACACACATACACACACACATATATATATGCATACATATGTTAGTTGTGGCTGTTAGAGGCCATCGATCCTGTGTAAAACAGAATGAAACACCGCCTGATCCTGAACCATCCTCACAATCATTGCTATGTTTGAGCCCATTCTTGCAGCCATTGTGTCAGTTCATGTTGTTGAGCGCCTTCCTCTTTTTTTCTGACCCTCAGCTTTTCCAAGCATGATGAGCCTCTCCTGGGACAGGTCCCTCCTGAAAATATGTCCAAGGCACGTGAGACGAAGTCTCGCCATCCTTGCTTCTAAGGTGCATTCTTGGTGTACTTCTTCCAAGATGGTTTTGTTTATTCTTCTGGCAGTCCATGGTATATTCAGTATTCTTTGCCAACACCATATTTTAAATGAATCAGTTCTTCGGTTTTCCGTATTCATTGTCTAACTTGCTCAAGCACGTGAGGTGATAGAAAATATCATGGCTTTGCTCAGGCACACCTTAGTCCTCAAAGTGACATCTTTCTTTCTCAACACTTTAAGGAGGTCTTTTGCAACAGATTTGCCCAATGCAATACATTGTTTGAATTCTTGACTGCTGCTTCTGTGGGCATTGATTATGGATTCAAGTTAAATGAAATGCTTGATGACTTCAGTATTTTCTCTGTTTATCATGGTGTTGCTTACTGGTCCAGTTGTGAGAATTTTTGTTTTCTTTATGTTGAGGTGTAATCCATACTGAAGGCTGCAGTGGTTGCTCTTCATCAGTAACTGTTTCAAGTCCTCTTTACTTTCAGCAAGCAAAGTCGTATCAGCTGCATATCATAGGTTGTTAGTGAATCTTTCTCCAAAACTAATGCCATGTTCTTGTTCTTCGAGACCAGCTTCTCAGAATGTTTGCTCAGCATACAGATTGAGTAAGTATGGTGAAAGGATACCACCATGACACATAACTTTCTCATTTTAAACCACACAGTATCCCCTTGCCCTACTCAAATGACTGCCTCTTGGTCTACGTAGATATTCCGCATGAATACAGTTAAGTGTTCTGGAATTCCCATTCTTTGCTAAGCTATCCATAATTTGTCATGAGCCACACAGTTGAGTGTGCTTGTATAGGAAACAAAAACAGGTAAACATCTTACTGATATTCTCTACTTTCAACCAAGATCCATCAGACATCAGAAATGATATCCCACATTCCATGTCTTCCTCTGAATCCAGCTTGAATTTTTGGTAGTTGCCTGTCTGTGTACTGCTGCAACTGTTTTTAAATTATATTCAGCAAAATTTTTCTTGCGTGGGATGTTAATGACATTGCTCGATAATTTCCGCATTGCGTTGGACCACCTCTCTTTGAAATGGGTACACATATAGATCTCTTTCAGTCATTTGGTCAGGTAGCTGTCTTCCAAATATATTGGAATAGTCAAGTGAGCGCCTCCAGCACTGCGTCCCTGTGTTGAAACATCTCATTTGGTACTCCATCAGTTTCTGGAGCCGAGTTTTTTGCCAATGCCTTCAGTGCAGCTTGGAGTTCTTCCTTCAGTACCATCAGCTCTTGATCCAATGCTACCTCCTGAAATGGTTGAACGTCGACCAATTGTTTTTGGTGTATTGAGTCTGTGTATTCCTTCCGTCTTCTTTTGATGTTTCCTGTGTTGTTTGATATTTTGCCCATAGAATCCTTCCTTCAGTATTGCACCTAGAGGCTTGAATATTTCCTTCAGTTCTTTCAGCTTGAGAAATGCCAGGTGTTTTCTTCCCTTTTGGTTTTCTAACTCCAGATCTGTTCACATTATTATTATCATACTTTGTCTTCTCCAGCTTCCCTTTCAGGTATTCTGTTGAGCTCTTTTACTTTATTTTTCCTTCCATTCTCTTTAGCTACTGTACATTCAAGAGCAAGATTCAGAGTCTCTTGTGACATCCTCTTTGGTGTTTGCTTTCTTTCCTGTCTTTCTAATGACTTTTTGTTTTTTTCATATATGATGTCCTTGCTATCATCCCACAACTAATCTGGTCTTCGATCATTAATGTGCAGTGCATCAAGTCTATTCTTGAGATGGTCTCTAAATTCAGGTTTGATATACTCAAGGGCATACTTTGACTCATGGACTTGTTTTAATTTTCTTCAGCTTCTACTTGAACGTGAATATGAACAACTGATCATTTGTTCTGCAGTCAGCCCCTGGCCTGATTCTGACTCATGGTATTGACCTTCTCCATCATCACCTTCCACAAATTTGATTCCTATCTATTCTGCCTGGAATGGTTCACGAGTATAGTCACCATTTATGTTCCTGACGAAAGGTATGTGCAATGAATAAGTCATTGGTCTTGCCAAATTCTATCATGTAAGCTTCATTGTCATTTCTATCATCAATACCTTATTTTCCAACTGCTGATTTGTCTGTTTTGTTTTCAACTTCGCATTCTAATTACGTAATTATCAGTACATCTTGATTGATGAATGCATCACGTTTGATCAGTTTCAAACTGCGGAACTTGGTAAAAACCTTCAACTTCTTCATCTTTCACATTCATGATTTGTGTGTAAATTTGAATAATAGTCTTATTAACTGGTCTTCCTGGTAGGCCTGTGAATATTATCCTATTGTTCGTAGTGTTCTACTTCAGAAAAGATCTTGAAATGTTCTTTTTATCGATGAATATGATGCCGTTCTCTTCAGTATCTCAATCCTGGCATAGTAGAACATATCATTATCTAGTTTAAAATGTCCAAAACCAAGCTATTTCAGCTCACTAATGCCTTGGATTACTGACCTTTATGCATTCCATTTCATTTTTGATGACTTCCAATTTCCCTAGATTCATACTTCCTTCATTCCACATTCTGATTATTAAAGGATATTTGCATCAGTTTCTTCTCATTATGAGTTGTGCCCCATCAGGACACGTCATTAAAGTGGGATCTACTTTGAGGAGGTAGCTCTTCCCCACTCGTATTTGGAGTGCCTTCTAACCTAAGGGGTTATCCTCTGTCATTCAATCAGACAGTGTTCCAGTACCATTTGTAAGATTTCACTGGCCAGTTGTTTTTAGAAATAGGTCACTAGGTCCTTTTTCCTAGTCTGTCTAAATCCAGAGCTCCACTCAAACCAGTCTACCATGGGTGAACCTGGTGGTATTTGAAATACCGGTGGCATAGCTTCCAACATCACAGCAACATGCAAGCCACCACACTACAACAAACTGACAGAAGAGTGGTGGGAGTTAAAAATAAGAAGAACCAAAAAGAGTGCTTCTTCCATGTCTGCTGATTTAGAGGAACCATGAAAAATTGTCAAGTGAAGAGTGATTCAGAGAAAAACATGGGTAGAATGTGACCTAATTTCCATAAAAACAAACAAGTGAATGTACTTACATGTGTCCCGGCAAAAAGAAGTGTGTAAAAGGGTACATATGTATCTTTGGACACTGGACACTTTGGGGGAGCAGGTACAATATACTTATGTGGGGATGGCTCTTATTATAACTTCTGTATACAAATCTCTGTTGTTAAATGTGTTATAAGAATGTAAAACCTTTTAAAGTTTAATAACATCATACGTGTATGTGTGTGTATTTGAAACATTTTTTTTTTTTACTATTTTATATATGTGTTTTTTAGTTATCTAGTGTGGCTATAGCAGAGATTCCACAAGTGGATGGCTTTAACAAACAGAAACTTATTCTCTCACAGTTTAAGAAGCAACAAGTTTGAAGTCAGGGCACCAGCTCTAGGAGAAAGCTTTCTCTCTTTGTGGCTCTGGGGGAAAGTCCTTGTCATCTATCTTCCCCTGGCCTAGGAAATTCTCAGCGCCTGGACGCTGGGTCAAAAGGACATGCTCCACTCCAGGCACTTCTTCCTTGGTGGTATGAGGTCCCTCTCATTTCTGCTCACTTTTCTCTTTGTATCTCAAAAGAGACTGACTCAAGACTCAGCCTTATCCTGTAGATTGTGTCCTCCCTCATTAATCTAACTGCCTCTAATCCCGCCTCATTAACATCACAGAGGTTAGAATTTACAACACATAAGTAATCACATCAGATCACAAAATGCAGGACAACCACACAATACTGGGCATCATGGCCTGGCCAGGTTGACACACATTTTGGGGGACACTATTCAATCCATAACAATAGAGAAAACACCGTCTTCAATGCCAGATTCAGAGACTTTTATCCATCTATGAAGGGCAAACACAGAAATTGAACAAAATTCAGACCAGCAAATTATTGCTTGCTCTTGTAACTAATGACTTCTTCTGGTCTCTATGCCTCGAAATGGCCAAAAAGAATTCTGTGAGGATTAATTCAGTTATTGCTAAAACATCTACTGCATGTACATGTCTACAGGTAAGGAAGAATGCTGGACACACAGGGACCATTAGACTATTGTTCTCCTTCTCTGATATGCCACGATCACCTTCTCCCCTTGTTGCTCTCCTGAAAAACCCGCACTTGTATATTCTAGGCTTTTTTTCAGGATTGAATTTGCAGGAAGTTAAAGATATATCTTTGAAAGATAAAGAACACTTTGGCCACATTGTCTTTAGACAGTTGAACTTCCCAGCCAACCTCTGTGCAGGATGGGAATTCACAATCCCTCCTACTCAGTACCTCTGAGCAGGACGGGATTTCTGTTTCATTATCAGGTGACTGCGGAATTCACCCCTCTTCAGAAAACTTACTTTCCTTTGCCTCAAACTGTACCTCTCAGGATCTGTCACGGTCACTCTGAGAAATTCACATAGGTAGCCTGTATGGAAGTGCCCATCCTAGAGTCCCTGCCCTCCCTTCCTTGCTCCATAGGGCTTCCTCTGACACTTGGGGTCGCATCTCCCAGGGAGTACACACCTCTGGCACTTCCAGGGATTCCCAGGCCCTGGGATACTGTGGATGGGACTTGGAACTCAATCTGTTTCTTCCCATCCTCACCTTTGATTATCTGTGTTCTGTCTTCACCAGATTTAGGAGGCCTTGTCTTCTCTTTGCTCGTTTCATCTCAGTCAGGCTTTTCTATTCCAACTCTCTGATCTCAGAACAGATCAGGTTAGACCACAGAAAAGAGAAAGAGCAAGCAAACATCACTGATCTGTGCAGAAGCTGCTGGGAAGGGATTCGATTCTCATTGGTTTAGGGTTTTATGCCCACTGCTCACCGGCAGGCAGGTTCCCCCCAGAGTCTGGCTTCTGTCTGGTACCTTGTACTACAAAGAACTCAGTGACCAGCCCACCTTCACAATCACACCTCCCTTAGAGCTATCTTTGCAGAGGCTCTTTGTCAGACTTCCATGTCCCACTGAAATCCTATTTCTCTTTCCTTACAAACATTATGCTCATTCTCAGGGCCCTGAGACCTCATTTGCAGATGAGTCTTGTCCTCTTCTCTCCTTGGCGGGGGAAGCTTTTGAGTGGAGCTCATGTCTTCGGACAGCTAACCTGGGGCTTCTTCCACCCTGGTGCCGTAGGGCTGCATCTCTCTTTGTACTAGAAGGGGTGTGGAAGGGGCACAAGGCTAAAAGAGGATGGATTTTCCAGGTGAGGTGGGTTTAAGAAGCTTGAATGAACTTCTTCCCTGACGGGTGCATATTTTGCAGTCCAGACATCCTGCTTCTCTCAGTCTAAGAGTCCTAGCACGTCTTCAGGCGCTTTCTCCTTTGACCTTGAGGCCATGCCTGCAATCTCTGCAGCCAGGTCTCCCACATGTGTAGCAGCACCAGTAGGTGTGGTAGCTTCTTCAGCCCCTGTCTCCTCCTCCAGATGCTCCTGGAGGTGCCTGGCTCTTCTTGCCAGAACTCCAGGATGCTGAGCAGGGACTCAGTGTTGGTTAAAGGATGTCGGCCAGTGACCACGTGTCCTCATTTCCTTTGAAGGCTTAGGCTAGTTGCCTGGGCAGAAGACAGCCAAGGTCAGTCTGAGCCTAAACACCTAGTGACCGACCTGTGACACTGCAGTCAGTGATAGATGTTGATTTCCACGCTCAGGTATCCGCAGGTGGCGGATTCAGAGTGGTCAGAGGAGAAGTGTAACTAGAGATCACACACTCACGAGGGCACGGATCAAAGGTCAGGGAAAATAGCTGAGGTCGTGGAGCTCTAGCGGAGCCAGTCTAGGGCCCAGGCCTCCCTCGTGTACGTGGCAAAGAGGTGATCCATATGCCGCCATCCGTAGACTGTGGACGGCTGGGGCCCTGGATGCCCGGATTTCGGCCTTGTCTACCGAGCAGTGACGCACGTGCAGCGTGCCACCGGAGGCTGTGGAGCAGCAGGGGGCAAAATCTTGAAAATGGGGGCTTCAGTTGACTTTGCCTGTGCTCTCCTTTGGCTGAGTGACATCGTGTGTTTCCTAGCAGGTGAGGGCATTCGTGGAGAGAGGCGGTTTCCATGCGTGCAGGCAAAGTGTGTGCTGAGATGCTGAGTTGCTGGAGAGCAGGGTGGACTCTTCAGACCCAGAATAGGCCTCTGGCAGGTATGTGTCAATATTTTCTGCCCATGGCACTCAGCCGGTTATTTGCATAGAATGTTATGAGCGGAATTAGTAGTCTCCGGAGAGGCTGCCACTTGTCAACAAGATTCACCCGGCCAGGGTCCACCCGTGATGTAGCTCCCCAATCAATCACTACTCTCTAGACCTTCCAGATAGACTAGCAGATCTTTTCTGCCCATGGGCAACCAGTAGAGCCAGAGGCCTTCTCTCTTTGCTCTTTCATCTCTAGGCATTCTATCAGGCATTCCAAGCTGTGAAGTGCCTGGGGGGAGAAGGAAGAGATTTCACAGAATGAACACATACAGAGATACAGGCAAGAGATGGTGATTGGGGATGTCTTGCCTACTGATATCCTGAGGAAAGTGGGAAAATTGGACCCTGGCCTGCTATGACAATGCCCTGAAGCAGTCCGCACCGGGGGCTCCCTTGTGCCTGCGTAGCCTTTCCCAGGATGTGCTCAAATCCTGTGGCCACTAGGTGTCCTGGGTCACAATGGAGGCCACTGTGTCATTTGCCTGTTGGGCTGGATCTCTGCCATTGGCTGAGTCTTGTCACCAGGCCCATCATAAGCTCTGCCCACTCTTCCTGTGGGGGGACTGTCTCCATGGTGATGGCAAAGTAGCCTGAGTTCCACCCACCTGGCCATGACTTCACTTACCTGGCCTGCTGACCCTCACTCAGACCTCTGTGTTGATCAAAATGAATGTCCGCCAGTGCCCAGGTGTCAGCATCTGGGATAAAGGATTCGGGACCTTGCCTGAGGCAGAAGGCAGCCTAGGTCTGCGGGTACCTGGAAGTCTAGTGACTTGTGACACTGCTGCCAGTGACAGATGGTGACTCCCACACTCACATATCCCCTGGTGGCAGAAGGATAGTGATGGGCGGAGAAACATGGCTCCGGAGCACACGTTAAATGGGGCACCAGCCAAAGGCCAGGGCCAGGAGTGGACGTCGTGGAGCTTAATTGCAAGCCAGAGAAGGGCCCAAGGATTTCTCCTATATGTGGCAAACAGGTCATCCGTGTCCCCACGTCCATAAACCATTGGACTGCAGGGCCAGACTGCCAGGATTTCGCCCTTGCCATCGGAGCCCGTCCACATACGCAGCATTGCACCGGAGGCGGGGACATGTAGACAGCAAAAATTTGGAAAATGGCATCATCTCTTCAATTTCCCTAGCATCGGCCTTTTTCAGCGGCATGCTTTGTTTCCTAGTAGGATAAGGCACTGACGGAGAAAGGCAGGAGTATGTGTGTAGGAAAGGTGTGTGCTGAGAGGGTGACGACGTTGAGACCATGTTGGGATCTTTAGTCCCAGGAAAGGCCCCTGGCGGGTGTGGGTCAATGTTCTCTGCTCATCCGAGTTGGCGGGGGAGGTTTTCACCAAACAAAGCAGCAGCGGAATTATTCGTCGCCGGAGAGGTTGCATCTGCCCACAAGCTCCACCTGGCCAGGGTCTTCCCCTACGGTATTGCCCATGTCAATCAACAGAAGCTAAGACCTTCCAGAGAGACTACCTGCTATTCTCTACCCACCGGGAAGCGGTCCAGCCAGAAGCCTCCCCCGTTTCATCTCCAGGCTCTCTGTCAGGCCCCTCATACTTGTGATGTGTCTCGGGGTAGAAGGAAGAGATTTCTCTGAATGAACACATCCAGAGAGTGGCCATAGATGCTGAGGAAGGGCGCCTTGCCTAGTGATATCCTAACGTAAGTGGAAAAGAAGTACCTGCCTGCTGTCCCAGTGTGTCGAACGTGTCCACATCAGGGGTTGGCTACTGTAAAATTATTCCCTGGTGCCTTCGATTTTGTGGCCAAAGACATGAGGAGCCGTTGTGTGTCCATGGGTACAACGGAGGGGTCTGCGGAACTGGCCGGTTAGGCTGGACTTCTCCTATTGGCTCAGTGTTTGTGACTCGTCCCCGTCAGAAGTTCTGCCCAGCCTTCTGGTGGCTGTCTCCATGGGGATTGGGAAACAAGCCCTAGGCCCCGCACTCAGCCTTCACCTGGCCTACCTGGCCTCTTTACCCTCATCTAGACCGCTCTGTGCGTGAAAGAAAGGATGTCGGCCACTGACCAAGCATCCTCATTTCCTTGGAAGTATTAGGCTCCTTGCGTGGGCAGAAGACAGCCAAGGTCAGCCTGAGCCTAGACATCTAGTGACCTGTGACACTGCAGCCAGCGATAGATGTTGATGTCCACGCTCAGGTATCCGCAGTTGACGGATTCAGAGTGGTCAGAGGAGAAGTGTAACTAGAGATCACACACTCATGAGGGCACGGGCCGAAGGTCAGGGAAAATAGCTGAGGTTGTGGAGCTCTAGCGGAGCCAGTCAAAGGCCCAGGCCTCCCTCCTGTACATGGCAAAGAGGTGCCACCCTCCGCAGAGTATGCTGCCACCCGCAGACTCTGGACTGCTGGGGCCCTGGATGTCCGGATTTCGGCCTTGTGTTTGGAGAAGTGACGTGCATGCAGTGTGCCACCGGGGGCTGTGGCCCAGCAGAAGCAAAATCTTGAAAATGGGGGCTTCAGTTGACTTTGCCTGTTCTCTCCCTTGGCTTAGTGCCATCCTGTGTTTCCTAGGAGGAGAAGGCATTCGTGGAGAGAGGCGGATTCCATGTGTGCAGGCAAAGTGTGTGCTGACATGATGAGACCCTGGAGACCAGGGTGGACTCTTCAGACCCAGGACAGCCTTCTGGCAGGTATGTGTCAATGTTTTCTGCCCATGGCACTCACCTGGGTATATGCATACAATGTCATCAGCGGAATTAGTAGTCTCCGGAGAGGCTGCCACATGTCAGCAAGCTTCACCTGGCCAGAGTCCACCCGTGATGTAGCTCCCCAATCAGTCACTACTGTCTAGACCTTCCAGATAGACTAGCAGATCTTCTCTGCCCATGGGCAACCAGTAGAGCCAGAGGCCTTCCCCCTTTGCTCTTTCGTCTCTAGGCACTCTATCAGGCACTCCAAGCTGTGAAGTGACTCAGGGAGAGAAGAAAGAGATTTCAGAGAATGAACACATACAGAGAGAGAGGCAAGAGATGCTGAGTGGGGATGCCTTGCGTACTGATATCCTGAGGAAAGTGGGAAAATTGGACCCTGGCCTGCTCTGCCAATGCCCTGAAGCAGTCCGAACCAGGGGCTACCTTGTGCCTGCGTAGCCTTTCCCAGGGTGTGCTCAAATCCTGTGGCCACTAGGTGTCCTCGGTCACAATGGAGGACCCTGTGTCATCTGCCTGGCGGACTGGATCTCTGCCATTGGCTGAGTCTTCTCACCAGGCCCATCATAAGCTCTGCCCACTCTTCCGGTGGGGAGACTCTCTCCATGGTGATGGCAAAGAAACCTTAGTCCCACCCACCTGGCCTTGACTTCATCTACCTGGCCTGCTGACCCTCACTCAGACCTCTGTGTCGATCAAAATGAATGTCCGCCAGTGGCCCGGTGTCAGCATCTTGTATAAAGGATTCAGGACCTTGCCTGAGGCAGAAGGCAGCCTAGGTCTGCGGGTACCTGGAAGTCTAGTAACTTCTGACGCTGCTGCCAGTGAGAAATGGTGACTCCCACACTCACATATCCCCTGGTGGCAGAATGATAGTGATGGGTGGAGAAACATGGCTCCGGAGCACATGTTCAGTGGGGCACCGGCCAAAGGCCAGGACCAGGAGTGGACGTCATGGAGCTGCATGGCGAGCCAGTGAAGGGCCCAAGGATTTCTCCAATGAGGCAAAATGCAGATCAAGCCAAGGAACACAAAGATAAAGCAGCTGAAGAAATTAAAAAGGTTACTCAAGAACATAGTTAAAAATTTAATAAGCTGCAAGAAACCATAGAGAGACTGCAATCAGAGATTCAGAAGATTAACAATAAAATTACACAGTGAGAAAACTCAATAGAAAGTAAGAAGAGCACAATTGAGGAATTGGAAGGCAGAATTACTGAGATTGAAGATCAAATTCTTGGGACTAATATATTTGAAGAGAAAGCAGATAAAAGAATTTTAAATGAAGAAATCCAAAGAATCATGTGGGACTTTATCAAGAGAAATAACTATGAGTGATTTCAGTACCAGAACAGGGAGGGCTAACAGAAAATACAAAGGGAACTGTTGAAGATTTGTTGGCAAAAAACTTCCATGATATCATGAAAGATGCTCATCGAATTCCACATAAGGTAGATCTCAAAAGAAAGTGACCGAGACACATAATAATCAAACTTGCCAAAATCAAATATAAAGAGAATTTTAAGAGAGGCTAGGGATAAAGGAAGTCACCAACAAAGGAAAGTAAATAATAAAAAACTTGGACTACTCAGCAGAAATCATGCAGGCAAGAAGGCAAAGGGATGACTTACACAAAATATTGAAGGAAAAAAATTGCCAGCCAGGAATCAAACCATAACCCTGGCCCTCTGGCCTTCAGGCCCTCTGGCCTTAGCCCTCTAACTCTAGCCCCTAAGCCCTGAGCCCCAAAGCCCCTAAGACCCTAAGCCCTTAGGTCCTAACCCCCAAGGCCCTAAACTCTAACCCTAACCCAAACCCTAACCCCTATACCCTAAACTCTACAACCTAAACACCTACACCCCAAAACACTACACATCAAAACCCTACACACTAAACCCTATACTCTAAGCCTCAAACCCTAAACCCAAACTTCAAATCCCAAACCCTAAACCTAACCGTAAACCCTAAACCCTAACACCTAACCCTAACCCCTAACCACCCTAACCCTAATGACCCTAACCCTAACCCTCGAACCCTAACCCTCTAACGCTAACGTGAAACCCTAATCCGAAACCCTAACCCTCTAACTCTAACCTCTAACGCTAACCCTCTAACCCTAGCCCTAATCCTAACCCCAACCTCCAAACCTAACCCCAAACCCCAAACCCTAAACCTCAAATCCCTAGCCCTAAACCTAAGAATGAGCCTAAGCCTAACCCTATCACTTAACTCTAAACCCTAAACCATAACACTTAAAACCCTAACACGCAAAACCCTAACACCCTTAGCCCTAACACATTTAACCCTAACACCCTAAACGCCAAAACCCTAAACACTAACACCCTTAACCCCAACCCCTAACCCCTAAACCCTAAACTTAAACACTAAACCGTCTAACCCTCTAACCCTAATACCCTAAACCCTAACCCCAGCCCCCAGCCTTAACGCTCACTCTAAGCCTTAAACCTTAAGCCCTAAACCCTAGGCTCTAAGCCCTAAGCCCTAAACCCTAAGTCCTAAAACCCTAAACTCTAAGCCCTAAGCCTAACCCTCTAATCCTAAACCCTAAAACCTTACCCCAAACCCATCCCAAACCCCTAAACCTGAACCCCTAAGCCCTAGCCCTAACCCCTAACCCTAATCCTCTAACCCTAACCCTCTAACCCTAACTCTCTAACCCTAACCACAACACCAACCCCAACCTCTGAACCCTGAAACCCAAACCCCCTAACCCCAAGCTTCTGAACCCTAAGCCTAAACCCTCTAACCCTAAACCCTAACCTTCACCCCCTCACACCCTCACCTTCTCACTCCCTCACTCTATAATCTTCTCAACTTCTAACCCCCTCACCCTCTAACCCCTCACCCTCTAACTCCCTCAATCTCTAACCCCCAACCCTCTAGACCCCAACCCTCTAACACCCACCCTCTAACCCCAAACCACATATCCCAAACAAACCCAACACCAACCCCAACCCTAAACCTAAACCCTAACCCCTAAAACCTAACCCAAACCCTAACGACTAAACCCCAAAACCCTAAACCCCAAACTGCAACCCCTAACACCTAACCTGTAACTCCAAACTCTAACCTCAAACCCTAAACCTAACCCTGACACCTAACCCCAACCAAAAAACCCTAACCCTAAACTCTAACCCCAAACCCTAATGACCCTAACTCTAACAACCCTAACCCTAACATCCCTAAGCCCAAACCCTAACCCTTTTTGTTAGCAGCCATAGCACTTAACCACTAGCCACCAGGGTTTCCATGCGCAGTCACAGGAATAAACATATGCACACCCGTGTTCACTGCAAGATTATTCACAGTAGCAAAAAGATGGAAACAACCTAAGTGCTCGTCCACAGAGGAATGGATAAACAAACTACGGTACATACACACAGTGGAACACTACACGACAATAAAGACCAATGATGAATCTCCGAAACATCTCACACCATGGATGAATCTGGGGCGCATCACACTAAGTCAATCACAAAACGACATATACAGTAAGAGACCACTATCATAAAAACTCCTGAAAACATTTACACACAGAAACAATCCTTGATGTTCACCAGGGAGACGAAGAGCGGGTAGAGAAAAGCCAACTAAACAATAACCAAAAAAACCAAACCCACTGCTGTCGAGTCAATTCCAGCTCATAGCGACCCTACAGGACAGATTAGAACTGCCCCATAGAGTTTGCAAGGAGTGCCTGGTGGATTCGAACTGCAGACCTTTGGTTAGCACCGGTGGCTCTTAACCACTACGCCACCAGGGTTTCCAACCAAACAACAGATCGGTGGTAACTCTGGCAAAGGAAAGACGGTACACAAGACTGGGGAATCAACCTCAGCCTCACTCTAACCCTAACCCTAAACCACTTGTGCCCGAGCCTAGTAACCCCAGCCCTAACCCCAACCCCCAACCACCTAAAACCTATACCCCTAAACCTAACTCCCAAACCTCTAACCCCCAAACCTGGACCCTTAACACCAAACCCTAACCCCTAACCCTAATCCTCTAACCCTTCTGCATCTCTGGGCCTCTCAACTCTCCGTCTATTTTCTTCCTCCAAATCCTACTAACACTCAGTGGAATTTTGAAGTTTGAGCTGTGCTTTGCTTCTTGTTGTCTCCACCGGTCCCATCAAGGCACTGCATCATTTGCTCTGCTTCACTATTCAGTTCCAAAACCATGGCTTAGAATCGCCTGACACTGAACTTCAGCGATTTGGTGCAAGGCCGCGAGAGGGCGCGTGCACCGCCGGTTCTGTTCTGCCCACCAGACCCTCCGAGCATGGGAACCTCCTGGACCTAAGCCAGGACGACCTGGGTACCGCTGCAGTGGCGACAGCAGAAGCTTTTCTTCCCGAGGGACCCAACGCCCCAGGGCGCTCTCTCAATACTCCCATTAATGCTATGATTATCCTAACCCACTCCTTCTGCGCGACCTAGTGGGTCCTCTACCAGGCCCAGCCTTCACAACCCGCACCCCCCCGCCGTGGTCACGTAGAGGAACCTGCAGGGTCGCGCCCTCCCTGCCCAAGCTCTGCCCCTCCATACCCTGATGCCCTGCAGGCCTCTACTAGGTCCCCGCCCAGGGGAGAGTTGTCGCCCCGCACGGGTGGGGGTACACGAGGGAACATTCGGAAACCACCCCCAGGCACGAAGCCGACTGCCCGATTGCCGGTATTGAGACCATGTGAGCAGGGCTGCCCCGCCAACTGGAGCCTGCAGGACATCACTCACGTTTGTCAGCTTCTCACCGCCCTCTGGGCTCGGGGTCCCAGAGCAGCCAATCCCCCGGCGGGGGGGGGCGGTCCGTCCTCAGGTGCTGGAAGATCGGGTTGGTGCCCATGGCCGGAGCGCTTAAAACCCTTAGAAACCCTCATAAACCGTCAGCTCCAGACCTTCAAATGTCAGCCTGAGAGACACCTAATCTCCAACCTAAAAAAAAAAACAAAACACACCCGTTACCATCGAGTCAATTCTGACTCATAGCGACGCTATAGGACAGAGTAGAACTGCCCCACAGTTTCCAAGGAGCGCCTGGTGGATTCAAACTGCCAACCTTTTGGCTAGCAGCCTTAGCACGTAACCACTACGCCACCAGGGTAACCCACTAAACCTACTGCCACCAGGGTAGAGGCTCCAAATCCCGCCAGTGTGAGGAACCCTCAAATCCCCTCAGCACCAGAGACCGCGTCCACAGTGACCGGTACACAGCGCTGCACAAACGTTTAAGTTAACAAACAACATGGTTGCTCAGGACCCCTTCCTGCTACCCCTACCCCCGCCACCCAGAGGGGGAGCGGGACCTGGCATCCACACTGTTAACAGACACTGAATCCCTGCATCCACAAGGAGTAGGATCCCCGCGCTGCTCCACAGATTCCCAGGACCCCTTCCTTTCCCGGTGGGGCCGCTCGGACACCCCAGCCCCGAGAGTAGACCAGCCGGGCGCGGGCGAGGGTGCGGGGTGCCTCAGCCTCCCAGGCACAGCGCCCAAAACAGTAAGGGGCAGCAGGGCCTTGGGCGGGGGATCCCTCTCTCCCCTGTCCGTGGCACCCTACGGAGTCTGGTGGGGGTGGGAGGAGGAATGGGGGCGAGTGCCCCGCCCTCAGTCTGGAATCTCACCCCCCCGGGCGAACTCTGGGCCTTGGTTTCCCCCCCGCCACAGGGAGCAGGTGGGGGGGCAGGCGCCCATTCCCCAGCTTGGCCCGCAAACCCGTCCCGGGCAGAGTAGGGACCTGGGCGCAGCCCTGGACACGGCCTTTCTCCCCAAGCCCTTCAAGCCCCCAGGCCCGAGGGCACTCCGCAGCTGGATCCCGCGGCTGGACCCCCCCCCCGCCGCAAATCCATTGGGATGCAAATTTCGCAGACCAGCTGTGTCTCCCGGGCCAGAGGCTCCCTCTCGCAGCCCCTAGAGTGGCTGCGTCCGCCCGCCCCTGTGCCGCGTCCGCCCCTGGGGATCACTCAGGATGGGGTACGCTGGAGGGCGCAACGCAAGCTGCTAACCCAACGTCCAGACTCTCCAACCTCTGGAGCCCACGGGATGCTGGGACTGGGACCCGCCCTCCTGGCGCCTTCCCTCCACACCTTCAAGGGGTCGGGCTTGTTCAGTCTGGGAGCAGGTCCCTCCAGCCAGGTGTCGGAGTTTCATACCTTTCAGAGAACACGGCAGGGAAAGCAGCATGAACAGCATCCTCTCTAAGGCGCGGCATCCGGCCCGGGCCCCTCCCCACCTGTCCCAGCGCTTCCAGGAGTAACTGGCTGGACGGCGTGGAGCATGGCTGCCGGCCCACCCAGCGGCCCGGGTCGGGGGCGGGCGTGGGGGGGTTGGGCCTCCAGAGGGGAGGGTGGAGTCTAGAAGCAAGGACAACGCCAAGGTGTGCGGGGTGAGGAGACGGGAGACGTCAGGAGAGGGCCCTCTCGCGTGCAGAGTTAAGTATTGGAGGTGCAACGGTTAAGTGCTTGGGTAACTGAAAGGTGGGCCGTTGGAACCCACCAGCTCAAGGGTTGAAAAGATCTGGAGATGGGCTCCCATAAAGATTCTAACCAAACAAAATCCAAACCAGTTGCTGTTGAATCAATTCTGACTCATAGTGACCCTATAGGGCAGAGCAGAACTGCCCCACAGGGTTTCTAAGACTATAAGTCTTTACAGAAGCAGACTGCCATGTCTTTCTGCAAAGAACCAACTGGTAGATTCGAACTGTCCACCCTTTGGTTAGCGGCCAAGCTCTTAACCACGGGGCCACCAGGGCTGTGCCATAAAGACTGCAACCTAGGAAACCTTGTGAGGCAGTTCTAAGTTGTCATACAGGGTTGATATGAGTCAGAATCTCTTGATGGCACACAACCATGATTGTACTAAGAAAAATTCCTCCAAGCAGCTGTCTACATGACCCCTGAAGCACACATGCATGCACGCTATCAAAGCAGTGCGGCCAAAGACAGGAAATTGGAATAGAGACATTATAGAGTGGACAGTGAAAAGTGATTTCTGAGGGACATGCAGCTCAAGCGGAGGAGGTAGCATACAACTAAATGCCCTTCTCCTTCTATTGTTCAATGGTCTTGAGAAAGAACGTGTCCCAGGAATTAACTGTAGCCCAGGAGAACTTGAAGACAGCAAATACAGAGGACTGGTGAGGATGCTTCTGCAGTGGTCAGGGTGAGGAGTGATGGTGGTAGTGCAGGTGGGAGTAGGCTTGAGGTGTACTTTGGAGCTTGAGCTGCCAAGAATTGCTGGTGGATTAGAAGTATGGGATGAGGGGAACGGAGAATCAAAGGTGTCTTCTAGAATTCAGGCTACCATGAGTGCATGGTCACCAGAGCCATTCTCTACCATGTGGAAAAACCATGGAGGAACAAACTTGAGAAAATGACCAAAAGATTTTTTCTGGACATGTTAGATTTGCATGTCTGAGGTCATCCAAGTGTGGAGAACAGTTCCCAGCTGTGGATACCACTCAGAGGTAGAGTAGTTTTCTGGGTTCTAAGAATTTGGAGATCATCAGCCTATAGCTGATTTGAAAGCCACTGGTGGTGCGATGATTATGCATTTGGGTGCTACCAAAAGGTCTGCAGTTTGAATCTACCAGTCGCTCCTTGGAAACCCTGTGGGGAAGCTCTACTCTGTCCTATAGGGTCCCTATGAGTCAGAATCCACTCAACAGTGACTTTTTTGTTTTGTTTTAATACTAAGCTCAGAAAAGTTGTGTGTCAGGGTTGTATTTTTTCACAATACTTATTCAAGCAGTTCAAATCTACCAGCCACTCCTTGGAAACCCTATGGGTCAATGCTACTCTGTCCTTTAGGGTCGCTATGAGATAGAATCGACTCAACAGCAATGAACTTAGTCTTAGAGGAGCCCTTTCTCTGTCAAAGCTGAGAGTTTTACTTCATACTTTTTAAAACTGCCATGTCTCATCCTATGCGGCTACCCTTACAGGAGCATTTTTGGTGCTAACTTGACTTGTTCTTGGTGAAGGGCTCTGTATTCATTTTCTAGGGCTGCCATAGTAAATTACCAAAAACTCAGTGTCTTAAAAAAAACATATAATCCATACAGTCCAAGAAGCTGTATTATATGAAGAAGAAGGGGCATCAGGATTGGAGGAAGACTCATTAACAGCCTAGACATGCAGATGACACAACCTTGCTTACTGAAAGTGAAGAGGACTTGAAGCACTTACTGATGAGGATCAAAGACTTCAGCCTTCAGTATGGATTACACTTCAACATAAAGAAAACAAAAATCCTCACAACTGGAACAATAAAAAAATCACAGTAAACAGACAAAATACTGAAGTCGTCAAGGATTTCATTTTACTTGGATCCATAATCAACACCCATGGAAGCAGCCGTCAAGAAATCAAACGAAATATTTTATTGGGCAAATCTGCTACAAAAGACCTCTTTAAAGTGTTAAAAATCGAAGATGTCACTTTGAGGACTAAGGTGTGCCTGAACCAAGCCATGATATTTTCAGTCGCCTCATGTGCAGCTAAAGCTGGACAATGAATAAGGAAGGCAAAAGAACTGAAACTTGAATTATGTTGTTGGTGAAGAATAATGAATATACCATGGACTGCTAGAAGAATGAACACACCTGTCTTGGAAGAAGTACAGCCAGAATGCTCCTTAGAAAGGTGGGTGGCAAGACTTGGTCTCACGTACTCTGGACATATTATCAGGAGGGATCAGTCCCTGGAAAAAGACATCGTGCTTGGTAAAGTAGAGGGTCAGTGAAAAAGACAAAGATCCTCAATGAGACAGATTGAGACGGTGGCTGCAACAGAGGGCTCAGACATAGCAATGAGAAAGGCCCAGGGCTGGGCACTGTTCCGTTCTGTTGTACACAGGGTCGCTATGTGTTGGAACTGACCCAACAGCACCTAACAACAACATCATAAACTCACTAGATCTCCTGGGGATAGAATGTCATATTCACTGTAGAATAGATAGAGTTTCTTTGTTTGTTTACCATATTTACTAATACTAACACTTACATTTGATAACTTCCACAGTCTGTTGGATCGCTTTTCTTTGGAATGGATACAAACGTGCATCTCTTGCAGCCTGTTGGCCACGTAGCTAGCTTCCAAATTTCTTTGCATAGTGGAGTGGGCATGAACAGTGCTGCATCTGTTTGTTGAAACAACTCAGTGGGTATTCTGTCAGCTCCTGGA
The DNA here is from genome assembly GCF_030014295.1 of Loxodonta africana. Taxonomy (NCBI): domain Eukaryota; kingdom Metazoa; phylum Chordata; class Mammalia; order Proboscidea; family Elephantidae; genus Loxodonta; species Loxodonta africana. The sequence continues at coordinate 422,988 of NW_026975658.1, read as the reverse complement.
GCCTTGTTTTTCGCCAGTGCCTTCAGTGTAGCTTGGACTTCTTGCTTCACTACTACCAGTTCTTCATCATATGCCACCTCATGAAACGACTGAAAGTCGACCATTTCTTTTGGTGCTGTGACTCTGTGTATTCTTTCCATCTTTTGTGTGTGTGCTTTAAGTGAAACTTTACAAATCAAGTCAGTCTCTCATACAAAAATTTGTATACAGCTTGCTATGTGCTCCTAGTTCCTCTCCCACTAATGAGACAGCACACTCCTTCTCTCAGCCCTGTATTCCCCGTGTCCATTCAGCCACTTTCTGTCCCCCTCTGCCTTCTCATCTCCCCTCCAAACGGGAGCTGCCCACATAGTCTCATGTGTCCACTTGAGACCAGAAGGTCACTCCTCACCACTATCATTTTCTATCCTATAATCCAGTCCAATCCCTCTCTGAAGAGTTGGCTTTGGGAATGGTTCCAGTCTTGGGCCAACAGAAGGTCTGGGGACCGTGACCTCCAGGGTTCCTCTAATGTCAGTCAGATCATTAAGTCTGATTTTTTTATGGGACTTTGAGGTCTGCATCTCACTGCTCTCGTGCTCCGTCAGGGATGCTCTGTTTCGTTCCCTGTCGGGGCAGTCTTCAGTTGTAGACGGACACCATCTAGTTCTTCCGGTCTCAGGCTGATGTAGTCTTGGATTTACGTGGCCATTTCTGTCTTTTGGACTCATAATTACCTTGTATCTTTGGTGTTCTTCATTCTCCTTTGTTCCAGGTGGGTTGAGACCAATTGATGCATCTTAGATGGCTGCTTGATAGTGTTTTTAAGACTGCAGACGCCACTCACCAAAGTGGGATGCAGAATGTTTTCTTAATAGATTTTGTTATGCCAATTGAGCTAGATGTCCCCTGAAAACATGGTCCCCCAACTGTTGCCCCTGCTACTCTGGCCTTTGGAGCTTTTGGTTTATTCAGGAAACTGCTTTTGGTTTAGTCCAGTTATGCTGACCTCTCCTTTATTGTATGTTGTCTTTCCCTTCACCTAAAATAGTTCTTGTCTACTATCTAATTTGCGAATATCCTTCTCCCTCCCTTTCTCCCCACCCTCATAACCATCAAAGAGTATTTTCTTCTCTGTTTAAACTATTTCTTGAGTTCTTATAATAGTGGTCTCATACAATATTCGTCCTTTTGCAACTGACTAATTTCACTCAGCATAATGCCCTCCAGATTCCTCCAAGCTATGAAATATTTCACGGATTCATCATTGTTCTTAATCTATGTGAAGTATTCCATCGTGTGAATGTACCAAAATTTATTTATCCATTCATCTGTTGATGGGCACCTTGGTTAATTCCATCTGTCTGCTATTGTAAACAGTGCTGCAATGAACATGGTTGTGCATATATCTGTTCATATAAAGGCTCATTTCTCTAAGATATATTCCAAGGAGTGGGATTGCCATATTCTATGGTAGTTCTATTGCTAGCTTTTTAAGGAAGTGCCAGATTGATTTCCAAAGTGGCTGCACCATTTTAAATTCCCACCAGCAGTGAATAAGTGTTCCAGTCTCTCTACAACCTCTCGAACATTTATTATTTTGTGATTTGGGATTAATGGCAGCCTTGCTGGAGTGAGATGGTATCTCATTGTAGTTTTGATTTACATTTCTCTAATGGCTAATGATTGTGAGCATTTCCTCATGTATCTGTTACCTGCCTGAATGTCTTCTTCGTTGAAGCGCCTGTTCCTATCCTTTGCCCATTTTTAAAATGGATTATTTGTCTTTTTGTTATTGAGTTTTTGCAATATCATGTAGATTTTAGAGATCAGATGCTGATCAGAAATGTTATAGCTAAAAACTGTTTCCCAGTCTGTAGGTAATCAGTTTACTCTCCTGGTGAAGACTTTGGATGAGCATAAGTGTCTGACTTTTAGGAGTTACCTAATTTCTCTTCGGGTGCTTGTACATTGTTAGTAATGTTTTTGTTACAATCCCACCCTAATCCTCTTTAACATAAAATTACAATCACAAAATGGAGGACAACTACAGAACTCTGGGAATCATGGCCTAACCAACTTGATACACACATTTTTCGGGGGGGGGACATAATACAATCCATGACATCCACCTTTTAGTATATTTTCGGGACTGGCTCTTTTAGTCAGAAATAGGTTGAATAAAAGTGCTTACTTACCAGTAGTTTCCCAACAGTGTTGGTGACGGATCCCCAGTTGAATACACATAATCACACTGACTGCATTTGCGGTGCCTCAGCAAGTGCCACTTGCCTTCATAACACCGATCTCTAGAACAAAACACAGCTCTGTAAGCAAGTCAGTTAAAAATAAAGGCATTGGATATTGAACATCACTAAAGACATAAGTGCATATTGGTTCTCTGTTGGTTTCCGGAATCTAATTCTCTTAATTAATTCATATTTTTTGTAGATATTTTTCTTGCTCCATATACCCAGAGTTCTGTGTACATATAATGAACATTCTACACGTAGGTTTCTCACAAATATTAGCCAATATCATTCATTTTTTTGACCAGTCATTCAATGTTCAAGAATAAATTGAAGTACAGGAAATATTCTTATGGTTATTTAACTCTAAGGATGAAGAAATTGCATAGTGGGTCTTGGCTCCCTTTAGAAATTCTCTACCTGATGCAGTTCCATACAGCAACATGGACCTTCATCTCAGCACAGGAAGAAAGACAGCTTTGTCTCAATATTTGCAAGTGCTCTTCACCTTCTATTAAGGTAAAAATTCTTCAGCCTGCCAAGAGCATTGTTCAAGAATTGGCTCCAAGGTGGCCAAGATGGCGGACTAGGTGGACGCTACCGCGGATCCCTCTTGCAACAAAGACTCGGAAAAACAAGGGAATCGATCACATACATAACAATCTACGAACTCTGAACAACAAGCACAGAATTAGAGACGGAAAACGAACAAATACGGGCAGACAGCGACTGTTTTCAGAACTAGGAGCCAGCGCACCAGCTGACTACTTGGAAAATCTAGTTTCCCAGTGATGGCTCGGAGACAGCAGTCCATATCAAACCACATAAAAAAACAGACCATGACAGCTTCTCCAACCCCCCAAACAAAAGAATCAAAATCTTTCCCAAATGAAGATACAATCCTGGAATTATCAGATACAGAATATAAAAAACTAATTTACAGAATGCTTAAAGATATCACAAATGAAATTAGGATAAATGCAGAAAAAGCCAAGGAACACACTGATAAAACTGTTGAAGAACTCAAAAAGATTATTCAACAACATAGTGGAAAAATTAACAAGTTGCAAGAATCCATAGAGGGACAGCATGTAGAAATCCAAAAGATTAACAATAAAATTACAGAATTTGACAACGCAATAGAAAGTCAGAGGAGCAGACTCGAGCAATTAGAATGTAGACTGGGACTTCTGGAGGACCAGGGAAACAACACCAACATAGCTGAAAAAAAATCAGATAAAAGAATTAAAAAAAATGAAGAAACCCTAAGAATCATGTGGGACTCTATCAAGAAGGATAACTTGCGAGTGATTGGAGTCCCAGAACAGGGAGGGGGGACAGAAAACACAGAGAAAATAGTTGAAGAACTCCTGACACAAAACTTCCCTGACATCATGAAAGACGAAAGGATATCTATCCAAGATGCTCATCGAACCCCATTTAAGACTGATCCAAAAAGAAAAACACCAAGACATATCATCATCAAACTTGCCAAAACCAAAGACAAACAGAAAATTTTAAAAGCAGCCAGGGAGAAAAGAAAGGTTTCCTTCAAGGGAGAATCAATAAGAATAAGTTCAGACTACTCAGCAGAAACCATGCAGGCAAGAAGGGAATGGGACGACATATACAGAGCACTGAACGAGAAAAACTGCCAACCAAGGATCATATATCCAGCAAAACTCTCTCTGAAATATGAAGGAGAAATTAAGATATTTACAGATAAACACAAGTTTAGAGAATTTGCAAAAACTAAACCAAGACTGCAAGAAATGCTAAAGGAGATTGTTTGGCCGGATGACCAATAATATCAGGTACCAGCGCAATACAAGGTCACAAAACAGAACGTCCTGATATCAACGCAACTCAAACAGGGAAAGCACAAAAACAAACAAATTAAGACTAATTCTAAAAAATAAATAAATAAACAAAATAATACACACAACAGTAAATCATGGAAATCAATAGATAAACGATCAAAATAATCAAAAAGAGGGACTAAATATAGGAGGCATTGAACTGCCAGATGGAGAGTGATACAAGGCGAAATAGAAGGATACAAGTTAGGTTTTTACTTAGAAAAATAGGAGTAAATAAAAAGGTAACCACAAAAAGGAATATCAATTCCATAACTCAAGAAAAAAGCCAAGAAAAACGTAACGACTCAATAAACACAAAGTTAAACGTTATGAAAATGAGGATCTCACAAGCTACTAAGAAAAACGTCTCAGCAAAAAAAAGCATGTGGAAAAATGAAATGGCCAACAACACACATGAAAAGGCATCAAAATGACAGCACTAAAAACTTACTTATCTATAATTACGCTGAATGTAAATGGACTAAATGCACCAATAAAGAGACAGAGAGTCACGGACCGGATAAAAAAACACGATCCATCTATATGCTGCCTACAAGAGACACACCTTAGACTTAGAGACACAAACAAACTAAAACTCAAAGGATGGAAAAAAATATATCAAGCAAACAATAAGCAAAAAAGAAGAGGAGTAGCAATATTAATTTCTGACAAAATAGACTTTAGATTTAAATCCGCCACAAAGGATAAAGAAGGACACTATATAATGATAAAAGGGACAATTGATCAGGAAGACATAACCATATTAAATATTTACGCACCTAATGACAGGGCTGCAAGATACATAAATCAAATTTTAACAGAATTGAAAAGTGAGATAGACACCTCCACATATATAGTAGGAGACTTCAACACACCACTTTCGGAGAAGGACAGGACATCCAGTAAGAAGCTCAACAGAGACACGGAAGACCTACTTACAACAATCAACCAACTTGACCTCATTGACTTATACAGAACTCTCCACCCAACTGCTGCAAAATATACTTTTTTTTCTAGCGCACATGGAACATTCTCTAGAATAGACCACATATTAGGGCATAAAACAAATCTTTCCAGAATCCAAAACATCAAAATATTACAAAGCATCTTCTCAGACCACAAGGCAATGAAGCTAGAAATCAATAACAGAAAAACTAGGGAAAAGAAATCAAATACTTGGAAAATGAACAATACCCTCCTGAAAAAAGACTGGGTTATAGAAGACATCAAGGAGGGAATAAGGAAATTCTTAGAAATCAACGAGAATGAAAATACTTCCTATCAAAAGCTCTGGGACACAGCAAAAGCAGTGCTCAGAGGCCAATTTATATCGATAAATGCACACATACAAAAAGAAGAAAGAGCCAAAATCAGAGAACTGTCCCTACAACTTGAACAAATAGAAAGTGAGCAACAAAAGAATCCATCAGGCACCCGAAGAAAACAAATAATAAAAATTAGAGCTGAACTAAATGAATTAGAGAACAGAAAAACAATTGAAAGAATTAACAAAGCCAAAAGCTGGTTCTTTGAAAAAATTAACAAAATTGATAAACCATTGGCTAAACTGACTAAAGAAAAACAGGAAAGGAAACTAATAACCCGAATAAGAAACGAGAAGGACCACATCACAACAGAATCAAATGAAATCAAAAGAATCATATCAGATTACTACATAAAACTGTACTCTAACAAATTTGAAAACCTAGAAGAAATGGATAAATTCTTAGAACAATACTACTTACCTAAACTAACACATTCAGAAGTAGAACAACTAAATAGACCCATAACAAAAAAAGAGATTGAAACGGTAATCAAAAAACTCCCAACAAAAAAAAGTCCTGGCCCAGATGGCTTCACTGCAGAGTTCTACCAAACTTTCAGAGAAGACTTAACACCATTACTATTGAAGGTATTTCAAAGTATAGAAAAAGACGGAATACTACCCAACTCATTCTATGAAGCTACCATCTCCCTGATACCAAAACCAGGTAAAGACATTACAAAAAAAGAAAATTTTAGACCTATATCCCTCATGAACATAGATGCAAAAATCCTTAACAAAATTCTAGCCAATAGAATCCAACAACACATCAAAAAAATAATACACCCTGATCAAGTGGGATTTATACCAGGTATGCAAGGCTGGTTTAATATCAGAAAAACCATTAATGTAATCCATCACATAAACAAAACAAAAGATAAAAACCACATGATCTTATCAATAGATGCAGAAAAGGCATTTGACAAAGTTCAACACCCATTTATGATAAAAACTCTAACCAAAATAGGAATTGAAGGAAAATTCCTCAACATAATAAAGGGCATTTATGCAAAGCCAACGGCCAATATCACTCTAAATGGAGAGACCTGAAAGCATTTCCCTTGAGAACGGGAACCAGACAAGGATGCCCTTTATCACCGCTCTTATTCAACATCGTACTTGAAGTCCTAGCCAGGGCAATTAGGCTAGACAAAGAAATAAAGGGTATCCAGATTGGTAAGGAGGAAGTAAAGCTATCACTATTTGCAGATGACATGATCGTATACATGGAAAACCCTAAGAAATCCTCCAGAAAACTACTGAAACTAATAGAAGAGTTTGGAAGAGTCTCAGGATATAAAATAAACATACAAAAATCACTTGGATTCCTCTACATCAACAAAAAGAACACCGAAGAGGAAATAACCAAATCAATACCATTCACAGTAGCCCCCAAGAAGATAAAATACTTAGGAATAAATCTTACCAAGGATGTAAAAGACCTATACAAAGAAAACTATAAAACTCTGCTACAAGAAATTCAAAAGGACACACTTAAATGGAAAAACATACCCTGCTCATGGATAGGAAGACTTAACATAGTAAAAATGTCTATTCTACCAAAAGCCATTTATACATACAACGCACTTCCAATCCAAATACCAATGTCATACTTTAAGGGAATAGAGAAACAAATCACTAATTTCATATGGAAAGGAAAGAACCCCCAGATAAGCAAAACATTACTGAAAAAGAAGAAGAAAGTGGGAGGCCTCACCCTACCTGATTTCAGAACCTATTATATAGCTACAGTAGTCAAAACAGCCTGGTACTGGTACAACAACAGGCACATAGACCAATGGAACAGAATTGAGAATCCAGATATAAATCCATCCATTTATGAGCAGCTGATATTTGACAAAGGACCAGTGTCAGTCAATTGGGGAAATAATAGTCTTTTTAACAAATGGTGCTGGCATACCTGGATATCCATTTGCAAAAGAATGAAACAGGACCCATACCTCACACCATGCACAAAAACTAACTCCAAGTGGATCAAAGACCTAAACATAAAGACTAAAACGATAAAAATCATGGAAGAAAAAATAGTATCTACCCTAGGAGCCCTAATACAGGGCATAAACAGAATACAAAACATTACCAAAAATGATGAAGAGAAACCAGATAACTGGGAGCTCCTAAAAATCAAACACCTATGCTCATCTAAAGACTTTACCAAAAGAGTAAAAAGACCACCTACAGACTGGGAAAGAATATTCAGCTATGACATCTCAGACCAGCGCCTGATCTCTAAAATCTACATGACTCTGTCAAAACTCAACCACAAAAAGACAAACAACCCAATCAAGAAGTGGGCAAAGGATATGAACACACATTTCACTAAGGAAGATATTCAGGCAGCCAACAGATACATGAGAAAATGCTCTCGATCATTAGCCATTAGAGAAATGCAAATTAAAACTACGATGAGATTCCATCTGACACCAACTAGACTGGCATTAATTCAAAAAACACAAAATAATAAATGTTGGAGAGGCTGCGGAGAGACTGGAACTCTCATACACTGCTGGTGGGATTGTCAAATGGTACAACCACTTTGGAAATCCATCTGGCGTTATCTTAAACAGTTAGAACTACCATACAACCCAGAAATCCCACTCCTCGGAATATACCCTAAAGATACAAGACCCTTCACACAAACAGATATATGCACACCCATGTTTATTGCAGCTCTGTTTACAATAGCAAAAAGCTGGAAGCAACCAAGATGTCCATCAACGGATGAATGGGTAAATAAATTGTGGTATATTCACACAATGGAATACTACGCATCGATAAAGAACAGTGACGAATCTCTGAAACATTTCATAACATGGAGGAATCTGGAAGGCATTATGCTGAGCGAAATGAGTCAGTTGCAAAAGGACAAATATTGTATAAGACCACTATTATAAGATCTTGAGAAATAGAAAAAACGGAAAAGAACACATACTTTTGTGGTTACAAAGGGGGGAGGGAGGGAGGGAGGGAGGGAGAGGGCTTTTTATTGATCAATCTGTAGATGGGAACTGCTTTGGGTGAAGGGAAAGACAACACTCAAAACAAGGAAGGTCAGCCTAATTGGACTGGATTAAAAGTAAAGAGGTTTCCGAGATAAAATGAAAGCTTCATAGGTCAGCGAAGCAGGGGCTGGGGTCTGGGGAACTTGGTTTGAGGGGACTTCTAAGTCAATGGGCAAAACAATTCTATTATGAAAACACTCTGCATCCCACTTTGAATTGTGGCACCTGGGGTCCTAAATGCCAACAAGCAGCCATCTAAAATACATTAATTGGTCTCAACCCACCGGGAGCAAAGGCAAAGGAAGAACACCAAGGTCACACGACAACTAAGAACCCAAGAGACAGAAAGGGCCACTTGAACCAGAGACCTACATTATCCTGAGACCAGAAGAACTAGTTGGTGCCCGGCCACAATCGATGTCTGCCCTGTCAGGGAACACAACAGACAACTCCTGAGGGAGCAGGAGACCAATGGGATGCAGACCCCAAATTCTCATTAAAAGACCACACCTAATGGTATGATTGCGACTAGAGGAATCCCAGAGACAATGCTCCCCAGAACTTCTGATGGCACAGGACAGGAACCATCCCCGAAGACAAATCATCAGGCATGAAAAGGACTGGTCAGTGGCGGGGAGAGAGATACTGATGAAGAGTGAGCTAATTAAATCAGGTGGACACGGGAGAGTGTGTTGGCAACTCTTGGCTGGAGGGGGGATGGGAAGATAGAGAGAGAGGGAAGATGGCAAAATTGGCACAAAACGAGAGACTGTAAGGGCTGACTCAATAGGGGGAGAGCAAGTGGGAGAAGGGAGTAAGATGTATGTAAAGCTACATGTGACAGACTGATTGGAATGGTAAATGTTCACTTGAAGCTTAATAAAAAAAAAAAAAAAGAATTGGCTCCAAATCTCTCCTTGAAAATTACAGTGAAAAATCTTACAAAAATGTTAAGTTTTATTATTAGGCAAACCACTATTTCATCAAATCATCGTCTCTATATAAATTTTTCACCACTATGTTTTTTTTTTATGTGGCTTAAGACAACAATCAGGTGTGTAATAATGTGTATAACATTACATTTCAAATTATAAAGTGATGTTCCAATGGTTTAAAGAGTTGGAGGGACTGTTGTGGCTAGAGAATACTGAATCAAAAAATATTTTGACATGAAAGTTTCAACAACAAATATGTTCCATAACTATAGGTGTACTTGTAGGTAAATGTTTAATGTAATAATTCGGATGGTTAAAAAAGACAAAAACAAATAACACATTAAACAGCAGAATAAGTCAATAGATATCTATTGTCATGACAGATACAAACAGAAAACAAAGAATAAAAAATAAGTGCAGCAGAGGTTACCAGCGTTATGTAAAAGAGAGGAGCATCTTGACACCGAAATAAAATAGCAAGATGCTTCAAAATGTGCATCCAGCAGCTTTTCCCTTTAGCAGGTATTGCAATTTCTGATTTATTGGAATTAAACTAGTTGTCCATGTCATTCAAGTATTATTTTAATGCAATAAATCATTTTACAAGTCCCATGCTGTAGAAAAAATGCTTAAATCATTACATAAACATAGCTTTGCTCACAACTCTTCCCATTCTGAATGCATTACTTTTCCCTTTACCACTTCCTAAATAGCTGTGAAAATCTTCGCAGTGCTGTAAACCCAAGTTCTAGTCCCACCACCATTTTATGTGATACTGATCACTGTGTGTCCCTGTGAAGTCTTTTTTTTTTTTAACATCCTATATATATATATTTTTTTTTATAGCACTATGGTCACTATTGTCGACTCAACATGTTTACTGCCTTATTGCGCTCTTTACCTGTTGTTGAAGCCTTGTTATTTACTTTTAAATGTCTTTCTTATTTCTCTACCTTAAGACTTAAAACAGTGTTTCATTTTATTTGCTGTTGTTTTTTTCTTTTATTATATTCTTGTCCACTCAGAGTTCAGGCATGATTAAAAAGTAATTACATTTTTGTGGAGACAGAATGGGATTTAGAATCAAGTTTCAATTACCTGGGTTTTACTTCCTTCATTGACTAGCTGTATATCGGCAATACTTACTGACTATAAAACTTAATTTCAACATTTGTAAAACAGGTTACAATCTATCTATGCTTTTTTTAGATATATACATTTCTTTTTAATTTCAAAATATAAATTCACCAAAAATGATGTTAACATTTAGATTTTTCTTGTGTTAAAAAAAACTAAACCAAACCTGTTGTCAAGTTGATTCCAACTCATACCGACTCTGTAGGACAGAGGAGAGCTGCCCCATAAGGGCTTCCAAGGAGTGGCTGGTGGATTTGAACTGTAGGCCTTTTGGTTAGCAGCCAGATTGGAATCCGCTACATCACCAGGATTCCTTTCTTGTAATAAGTCAGATAAATTGATAAGCTTATATTCCAGCTATATATTTAGTGCATGAAATATGTCAAAGAGAATTATGTAATGTTTAAAATTTTAAATGTAAATTGATCAAAAATTATAATAAATTCCAAATAAGTAAGATCAAATGATTAGCTCCAGTTCTCAGTAGGGGTTTAAATGCCTTTGAGACCAGTTGGTGCCCCTGTTTTCACCCATTCTCAATGGCACAAACTCAGCATCAGTCTCTGAATAGTGATTATGATACTAACACAGTAGACAGTCAGGAGTGGTTGGGCTACTATTTTCACATGTTTTGCTGGCTAATAGATTTAAATTATCTTTACTGTCTAATATTTCTTATCTTTTACTTTTGGGGAACGAAGTCAATTGTTCATGTCGTATTATGTATGGTACAGCCCAGAGTGTTTGTAGTGTTCAATACTTTAAATTTCTCACCACTTTCATCATTACTTTTTTGTATAGGAAACTCAGGAATCAAATAGGTATTTTATACTGTCCAGCAATGCTTACATTGTAAGTATAAAGTGGGAGCCATTATAACGTTAAGGGAAATATCATTGATACAATGTTGGCTTTTTAATTACGCAGATTTGTATTTGTAATTCCACTCTGCCCTTAATTGGCTGATGACTTTAAGTATGCTTCTTTACTTTCCGTAGCCTTGATTTACTCACCTACAAAATGGGATGATGACCCTCATCTGGAAAGAATATACATATATATATATACACATATATATATATGTATATATATATATACATACGTATGAAACTTACTTCTGACAATGGATGAAACAAAGCCAATACTAACAAATATTGCTATTTCTTCTACCTGCCTTCTTTACTCACTCCAAGCTTCTAGACAGTTTGCTCAGATACGTTTCCTTCCTTCCCTTCTTCTTTCTTTCTATGCTACCTCTTTTTGTTTCCCTTTCAGTTTCATTGTGAATTCACAAACACTAGGTTGAATTTCAGTGTTTATATGCTATTGGGGGTATGCATCTAAGTAAGCAATTTACCTTCCTGAAATTAAAATATAGATAATTCCTGCACTGCCTGCCTCACATGGCATGTGAAAGTTATTTAAAATAGTAAGAAAATATAAATATGTTACTTATTATCTATTGAATCCATACATCAGGCTAGATAATTTAACTGTCATGTTGAAGTGATAAATTTATAAATATAGATATTAATATTTTGTTATTAATGTAAGAAGAGTAAGTTAGAAACCTAATATGAAGAGCAGGTGAGGATTTCAAAAGGATTGGTTCTCAGAAGGGTAGGACTAGAACAGTAATAATCAAACAAAATGTAAAATATGTTCATAGCAGGAACATAGAGAAGGTTGCTTCTACAATGGTGTTTAAAATAGAATAATGTATATTTGATTAGACAATCATTTATGGGAATAAAAAGATTAAGAAAATTTATCCTTACCTGCAAAATCTTAGAACCAAAAAACCAAACCAAACCCAGTGCCGTCGAGGTGATTCCTACTCATGGCGACCCTAAAGGACAGAGTAGAACTGCCCCATAGAGTTTCCAAGGAGCGCCTGGCAGATTCAAACTGCTGACCCTTTGGTTAGCAGCCATAGCACTTAACCACTATGTCACCAGAGTTTCCACAAAATCTTAGAAGCAACAACATATTCATCATATTTCATCCAGAACATTCCTGATGTCCTGCAGTCATGCATTTGAACTCATTTGTGCAGAAACATTCATTTTTATAGCTACTTACCTTCCTGGTGGTTACATCATTGGCTCCTAAAGACCAGAAAAAGAACCAAATGCAATTTGGCTGTCTTGACTGGGTCCCAAAGAAGACTCTTAAAGTTAAACAAATGAACAGAAATATCTTAAACAAGCAATATCTTCTAGGTGCAACTGCTTGTGTGTGAAAAAAAAAACACAAGGAAAATAAACACTAATCAAGGTAACTTAATTCTCAGTGAAATGAAACCTCATATGGAAACATGGGAATTTTACTCTTCCTTGATAATTACATCATCTAGAATCATCTCATGTGAGATTTTTATCATAAAGAAAGGGTTCATGGAAAGGAGATGCCTGACTGGATCCAGCTGTGGATTATTCTTAATTGCCTCTCCACTCTCACATTCCCAAAAGGAAGGAGGATATCAGGGCTTAATATGACTCAAGTACAGCATGAGAAAATGGAATATGTTTACAAATGTCAACACAACTATTTGTAAAATAATTCGATATTTATTAAATCTTTTTGTGAGAAATGAAGTGGCTCTAATCAGACTTAAATAAATGGGTTGACTAATTTTTTTGTGTGTTAATATTTGAATGTACCATGCAACTAGGTTGATGGAAGTTGTATATAAAAGTTATCCAAATCACTCAGTAGGATGATTTCGAAGAATCTGAAAAAAGTTAGGAAAATAAATTTGAAATACTGTGGCACTATGAGTCAACCAGAATTACAGAGCGTTCAGTAAATTGGAGTAAAAAAAACCTGAAGGTATCATTTTCAAATTGATTGTTGTTGTTAGGTGCCATCAAGTCTGTTCTGACTCATAGCCAACCTATGTATCACAGGACAAAACACTGCCTGGTCCTGTACCATTCTTAAAATCGTTACTATCCTGGAGCCCATTGTCGCACCCACTGTGTCAATCTCTCTCTTTGAGGGTCTTCCTTTTTTTCCGCTGATCCTGTACTTTACCAAGCATGATGTCCTTCTCCAGGAGCTGATCTTTCCTGACAACATGTCCAAAGTATGTAAGACACAGTCTCGCCATCCTTGCTTCTAAGGAGCATTCTGGTTGTACTTCTTCCAAGACAGATTTGTTCCTTCTCTTGGCAGTGCATTCAATATTCTTTGCCAACGCCACAATTCAAAGGCATCAATTCTTTTTTGGTCTTCCTTATTCATTGTCCAGTTTTCACATGCATATTGGGCGATTGAAAACACAATGCCTTGGGTCAGGCACACCTTAGTCTTCAAGGTGACATATTTGCTTTTCAACACTTTAAAGAAGTCCTTTGCAGCAGATTTGCCCAATGCAATGCGTCTTTTGATTTCTTTCTTTTTTTTTTTTTAATTTTTGTTGTGCTTTAAGCGAAAGTTTACAAATCAAGTCAGTCTCTCACACAAAAACTTATATACACCTTGTTACATACTCCCAATTGCTCTTCCCCTAATGAGACAGCCTACTCCCTCCCTCCACTCTCTCTTTTCATGTCCATTCCTCCAGCTTCTAACCCTCTCTACCCTCTCCTCTTCCCTCCAGACAGGAGATGCCAACACAGTCTCAAGTGCCCACCTGATCCAAGAAGCTCACTCCTCACCAGCATCCCTCTCCAACCTATTGTCCAGTCTAATCCCTGTCTGAAGAGTTGGTTCCTGTCCTGGGCCAACAGAAGGTCTGGGGGCCATGACCACCAGGGTCCTTCTAGTCTCAGTCAGACCATTAAGTCTGGTCTTTTTACGAGAATTTGGAGTCTGCATCCCACTGCTCTCCTGCTCCCTCAGGGGTTCTCTGTGTTCCCTGTCAGGGCAGTCATCAGTTGTAGCTGGGCACCATCTAGTTCTTCTGGTCTCAGGCTGATGTAGTCTCTGGTTTATGTGGCCCTTTCTGTCTCTTGGGCTCTTAATGACCTTGTGTCCTTGGTGTTCTACATTCTCCTTTGATCCAGGTGGACTGAGACCAATTGATGCATCTTAGATGGCCGCTTGCTAGGGCCGAAGACTCCAGATGCCAATCTCCAAAGTGGGATGCAGAATGCTTTCTTAATAGATTTTATAATGCCAATTGACTTAGATTTCCCTTGAAACCATGGTCCCCAAACCCCTGCCCCGGCTACTCTGGCTTTCGAAGCGTTCAGTTTATTCAGAAAACTTCTTTGCTTTTGGTTTAGTCCAGTTGTGCTGACCTCCCCTGTATTGTGTGTTGTCTTTCCCATCACCTAAAGTAGTTCTTATCTACTACCTAATTAGTGAATATCCCTCTCCTTCCCTCTCTCCCTCCCATCTCTCTTAACCATCAAAGAATATTTTCTTCTCTGTTTAAACTATTTCTTAGTTCTTATAGTAGTGGTCTTATACAATACTTATTCTGTTGTAACTAATTTCACTCAACATAATGCCTTCCAGGTTCCTCCATGTTATGAAATGTTTCACAGATTCATCACTGTTCTTTATCAATGCGCAGTATTCTGTCATGTGAATATACCATAGTTTATTTATTCATTCATTCATTGATGGGCACCTTGGTTGCTTCCATCTTTTTGCTATTCTAAACAGTGCTGCAATGAACATAAGGGTGCATATATCTGTTCCTGTAAAAGTTCTTATTTCTCTAGGATATATTCCAAGGAGTGGGATTGCTGGATCTTATGGTAGTTCTATTTGTAGCTTTTTAAGGAAGCGCCAAATTGATTTCAAAAGTGGTTGTACCATTTTACAGTCCCACCAACCGTGTGTAAGTGTTCCAATCTCTCCACAACTTCCCCAACATTTCTTGTTTTGTGTTTTTTGGATTAATGCCAGCCTTGCTGGAGTGAGATGAAATGTCATTGTAGTTTTGATCTGCATTTCTCTAATGGCTAACGACCATGAATATTTCCTCATGTATCTGTTAGCTACCTGAATGTCTTCTTTAGTGAGGTGTCTGTTCATATCTTTTGACAATTTTTTAATTGTGTTATTTGTCTTTTTGTAGTTGAATTTTTGCAGTATCATGTAGATTCTAGGGATCAGGCACTGATTGGAAATGTCATACCTAAAAACTTTTCCTCAGTCTGGGTAATCTTTTAACTCTTTTGGTGAAGTCTTTGGATGAGCATAGGTGTTTGATTTTTAGGAGCTCCCAGTTACCTGGTTTTTCTTCTGCATTATTAATAATGTTTCATATACTCTTTATGCCATGTATTAGGGCTCCGAACAGTGTCCCTATTTTTTCTTCCATGATCTTTATCATTTTAGATTTTATATTTAGGTCTCTGATCCATTTTGAGTTTGTTTTTGTGCATGGGGTGAGGTATGGGTCTTGTTTGATTTTTTTTGCAGATGGATATCCAGTTATGCCAGCATCATTTGTTAAAAAAAAAAAAAAAAACTGTCTTTTCCCTATTTAACTGTTTTGGTGCCTTAGTCAAATATCAACTGCCCATATGTGGATGGATTTATGTCTGGATTCTCAAATCTGTTCCATTGGTCTATGAATCTGTTGTTGTAGGAGTACCAGGCTGTTTTGACTACTGTGGCCAAATGTTATAATATGTTCTAAAATCAGGTAGGGTGAGGCCTCCCACTTTATTCTTCTTTTCCAGTAGTGCTTTACTTATCATTAAAAAATGTCATTGGACTCATTAGACATGGATTGGACTGGACAATGGATTGGAGAGAGAGATGATGAGGAGTGAGCTACTTGTATCAGGTGGACACCTGAGACTATGTTGGCATCTCCTGTTTGGAGGGAAGATGGGACGGTTAGAAGCTTACAAAATGGTCACCAAAAAAGAGACTGGAAGGAGGGAGCGGGCTGTCTCATTGTGTAGTAAGGCGGATATTATAAGTTTATATGTGAGAGACTGACTTGATTTGTAAACTTTCACTTAAAGCACAATACAAATTATTTTTAAAAAGTTGGAATTTGGCTCGGAATTGCATTAAATCTATAGATTGCCTTTGGTAGAATAGACATTTTTATAATGTTAAGTCTTCCTATCCATGAGCAACGTATGTTTTTCCACATAGGTAGGTCTCTTTTGGTTTCTTGCAGTAGTGTCTTCTAGTTTTCTATGTTTAGGTATTTTACATCTCTGGTAAGATGTATTCCTAAGTATTTTATCTTCTTTGGGGCTATTGTAAATGGTATTGATTTGGTGATTTCCTCTTCGATGTTCTTTTTCTTGGTGTAGAGGAATCCAACTGATTTTTGTATGTTTGTCTTGTATCCCGATACTCTGCTGAACTCTTCTATTAGTTTCAGTAGTTTTCTGGAGGATTCCTTAGGGTTTTCTGTGTATAAGATCATGTCATCTGCAAATAGAGATACTTTTACTTTTTCCTTGCCAATCTGGATGCCCTTTATGTCTTTATTTAGCCTAATTGCTACGGGTAGGACCTCCAGCACAGTGTTCAATAAGAGTGGTGATAAAGGGCATCCTTGTCTGGTTCCCTATCTCAAGGGGAATACTTTCAGGCTCTCTCCATTTAGGATGATGTTGGCTATCGGTTTTGTATCAATGCCCTTTATTATGTTGAGGAATTTTCCTTGTATTCCTATTTTGCTGAGAGTTTTTGTCATGAATGGTGTTGAACTTTGTCAAATGCCTTTTCTGCATCAATTGATGAAATCATGTGATTCTTGTCTTTTGTTTTATTTATATGATGGATTACATTAATGGTTTTTCTAATGTTGAAACATTCCTGTATACGTGGTATGAATCCCACTTGGTCATGGTGAATTATTTTTTTTTTATATGTTGTTGAACTCTATTGGCTAGAGTTTTGTTGAGGATTTTGGCATCTAAGTTCATGAGGGATATAGGTCTGTAATTTTTTGTGTGTGTGTGATGTCTTTATGTGGTTTTGGTATCAGGGATACGGTGGCTTCATAGAATGAGTTTGGGAGTATTCTGTCCTTTTCTGTTCCCTGAAATACCTGTAGTAGTAGTGGTGTTATCCCTTCTCTGAAAGTTTGGTAGAACTCTTCAGTGAAACTGTCCGGGCCAGAGCTTTTTTTTTTTTGGGGGGGGGGCAGTTTTTTGATTACCCTTTTCGCTTCGTCTTTTGTTATGGCTCTATTTAGTTGTACTACCTCTGTTTGTGTTAGTTTAAGTAGGTAATGTGTTTCTAGGAATTCATCCATTTCTTCTAGGTTTTCAAATTGTTAGAGTACAATTTTTCAGAGTAATCTGATATGACTCTTTTAATTTCAGTTGGGTGTGTTGTAATATCGCCCATCTCATTTCTTATTCGGGTTATTTGCTTCCTCTCCTGTTTTTCTTTTGTCAGTTTGGCCAGTAGTTTATCAATTTTGTTGATTTTTTTCAAAAAAACTAGCTTTTGGTCTTATTAATTCTTTCAATTGTTTTTCTGTTTTCTATTTCATTTAGTTCTGCTCTAATTTTTATTATTTGTTTTCTTCTAGTGTCTGTGAGTTTTTTTTTTTTGTTGCTCTGTTTCTATTTCTTCAAGTTGTAGAGATAATTCTTTCATTTTGGCCATTTTTTCTTTTTGTATGTGTGCATTTATTGATATAAATTGGCCTCTGAGCACCGCTTTTGCTGTGTCCCAAGGGTTCTGTTAGGAAGTGTTTTCATCTTATTGGATTCTATGAATTTCTTTATTCCATCCTTATTTTTTTTTTTAATGTCTTCTATAATCCAATCTTTTTTGAGCAGGGTATTGTTTAGTTAGTGTTTGATTTCTTTTTCCTGCTTTTCCTGTTATTGAGTTCCACTTTTATGGCCTTCTGGTCAGAGAAAATGCTTTGTAATATTTCAGTGTTTTGGATTCTGCTAAGGCTTGCTTTATGACCTAATATGTGGTCTATTCTAGAGAATGTTCCATGTGCACTAGAAAAGAAAGTTTAGTTGGTTGCTGTTGGGTGGAGTGTTCTGTATATGTCTATGAGGTCATGTTAGTTGATTGTGGCATTTAGATCTTCCGTGTCTTTACTGAGCTTCTTTCTGGATACCCTGTTCTTCAGCGAAAGTGGTGTGTTGAAGTATCCCAGTATTATTGTGGAGCTATCTATCTCACTATTCAATGCTGATAGAGTTTGTTTTATGTATCTTGCAGCCCTGTCATTGGGTGTGTAAATATTTAATATGGTTATAGCTTCTTGGTGTATTGTCTCTTTAATCATTATATAGTGTCCTTCCTTATCTTTTCTGATGGATTTAACTTTAAAGCCTATTTTGTCAGAAATTAATATTGCTACTCCTGCTCTTTTTTGCTTATTGTTTGCTTGATATATTTTTTTCCATCCTTTGAGTTTTAGTTTGTGTCTCTAAGTCTAAGGTGTGTCTCTTGTAGGCAGCATATAGACAGATCGTGTTTCTTTATCCAGTCTGAGACTCTCTGACTCTTTATTGGTGCATTTAGTCCATTTACATTCAGAGTAATTATGGATAGGTGTGAATTTAGTGCTATCATTTTGATGTCTTTTTTTGTGTATTGACAGTTTCTTTTTCTCACTTGATTTTATGTGCTGAGTAGATTTTCTTTATATATTGTCCTTTCCTCATATCTGTTGTTGTTGATTTTGTTTCTGCTGAGTCTCTATTTTTTTTTTTTTAATGAGTAGGGTAGCTTGTCTCCTTTGTGGTTACCTTATTATTTACCCCTATTTTTCTAAATTTAAATGTAACTTTTATTTCTTTGTATTGCCGTATTTTCCACTCCATATGGAAGGTGTATGATAACATTTCTTACTCCCTCTTTATTATTCTAATGTTGTCTTCTTTTCTATGATAACATTGCTGTTACCCTGTTTTGAGGGTTTTTTTTTTTTAATAATCTTGCTTTGTTTTTTTGGATTTCCCTATCTGGGTTGACTTCTGGTTGCTCTGCCCAGTGTTCTAGTCTTGGGTTGATACCTGATATTATCAATTTTCTAGCCAAAGAACTCCCTTTAGTGTTTCTTGTAGTTTTGCATTGGTGTTTATGAATTCTCTAAACTTCTGTTTACCTGGAAATGTCTTAATTTCACCTTTATATTTGAGAGACATTTTTGCTGGATATATGACTCTTGGCTGGCAATTTTTTCCTTCAACTTTTTATATGTCATCCCATTGCCTTCTTGCCTGTGTGGTTTCTGCCTAGTAGTCCAAGCTTATTCTTATTGGCTCTCCTTTCTAGGTGACTTTTCCTTTATCCCTAGCTGCTCTTAAAATTCTTTCTTTATCTTTGGTTTTGGCAAGTTCAAGTATAATCTGTCTTGGAGACTTTCTTTTGACATCTGCCTCATGTTCAGTTAGATGAGTATCTTGGATAGATATCTTCTCCTCTTTCATGATATCAAGGAAGTTTTCTGCTAAAAAATCTTCAACAATTTTCTCTGTATTTTGTGTTATCCCTCCCTGTTCTGATACTCCAATCATTCGTAGGTTATTTCCCTTGATACAGTCTGCCATGATTCTTAAGCTTTCTTCATTTTTTAAAAATTCTTTTATCTGATTTTTCTTCAAACATATGAGTGCCAAGTGCTTTATCTTCAAGTTCAGAAATTCTGCCTTCCATTTGCTCAAATCTGCTTCTCTGGCTTTCTATTGAGTTGTCTATTTCTTTATTTTTATTGTTAATTTTCTGAATTTCTGATTGCTGTCTGTCTATGGATTTTTCCAGCTTATGAAATTTTTCATTATGTTCCTGAATAATCTTTTTAATTTTTTCAATTGCTTTATCTGTATGTTCCTTGGCTTGTTCTGCACATTGCCTTATTTCCTTCTTGATGTCTTGAAAGGTTCTGCATATTAATGTTTTGTTTTCTGCCTCTGGTAATTCCAGGAATGCAGAAGATCCCTTGATTCTTTGTTTTGAGAGTTTGTTGAGGTAATTATGGTCTGTTTCTTTATGTGACATGAAATTGACTGTTTTTTTTGAGCCATCTATAAGTTATTGCATTAGTTTATTTTATGTTTGCTTACTGTGTCATAGCTTCTTGCTTTGTTTTGTTTTGATATGCCCAGATGGTTGCTTGAGTGAGCTAACTTGATTATTTTCACTTTTGGAGCTCAGATGTCCTCTCACCAGATGGTTAGAGCTGTTATCAGGTAGATCAGTCTAGGAGTGCATTCAGTTTTCTTGTATGAATTCGGCTCAGGTGTCTAGGTAGCTGATCATCAAGTGTGTGGTGCAGGCTGTGTCCCACACCCTTAGAGGGGCAGGGGTGATTGGTGCAGGTACCTGTATCTGGTTGTAGCAGATGGTCATACTCTGAACAAGGCAGGGGGCTGAGAATCATCCCCCAAGTGTCTCTGAGGAAAGTGTGCCCCTATTCCCTAGAGTGTACAGTTGGGTGGGTTCTTCAGACAGACCACGGGCACCCAATATTTTTGGTTGTAAGGACTGAGAAGTACCAGTTATCCTCGGACCCCTTTTGTGGGTGGCTGGGTGACCTGAGTGGAGCCATCTGTCTTTAGGCCCCTGATATGGGTAGGTGAGGACCCTGTTTAATAGGCAAAGCAATGTCAAACATCAAACACCCACCTCTCCACCACGCAGCTGAAATAGTTAGTGTTTGCCAACAGGGGCCTATTCTCCTGAAATAGGCCCAGACAGGTCCATGCAGAGGGGAAAGGTTGTCAAAGTCCACAGACCGTTTATGTCTGATCAGGAGCTGCTTCTGTCCTGAGCTTCCCCAGTTAATGGAGCTGGTAAATTATGTTTTTCCCCAATTGCAAATTTATTCCTTCTCAAAGCCCATGAGGATAGGTCTAGGCTCTCAACAGGACCTATCTCAGGCCCAGGGAAGTCAGCCACTGAAGCCATCTTGGGAGTAGGGGGGGCGGGGGGGCAGAGTGGGGGGTGCAGTGAAATATATGCAGGTAATTAGCTTTTGCTGAGAGCGCCATTCTTCTCTGGTTCCAGAGGTCTGAGTAGGCTGTATGGCTGGCTGCTTCTCCCTGAGGAAACTGTGGCCGAACACTAGTACCAACCCGCCACTGCAGCTCCTGGGAATGGGGCCTAAGGGCTCCCCATGATTCAGGTCTGGTAACTCCTCTCCACTTCTGAACCATCTCTTCCTCCCCCTGCCCCTCAGTTCTTTTTCTAAGCTTGCCTTTGATACTCAGGGCTCCTAGCTTGTCATAAATATACTTGTTTCACTTGTTTTTTTCAGGTGTTTGTTGTAAAGAGAGCTCGCTGGAAGCGCCTGTCTATTCTGCCACCTTGGCTCTGCCTCTGGAAATAGCATCTTTTGATTTCTTGATTGCTGCTGCTATGGTATTGATTGTGGATCCAAGTAAAATGAAATCCTTGACAACTTCAATCTTTTCTCTGTTTATCGTGGTTTGGCTTATTGGTCCAGTTGTGAGGATTTTTGTTTTTTTGTGTTGAAGTGTAATCCATAATGAAGGCTGTAGTCTTTGATTTTCCTCAGTAAATGCTTCAAATCCTCTTCACTTTCAGCAAGCAAGGTTGTGTCATCTGCATAATGCAGGCTGTAATGAGTCTTCCTCCAATTCTGATACCTCATTCTTCTTCATACAGTCCAGTTCCTCAGATTATTTGCTCAGCATAGAGATTGAATAGGTATGGTGAAAGGACACAACCCTGACATTCACCTTTCTTCACGGTAAACTACTCAGTCTCCCCATGTTCTGTCTGAACAATTGCCTCTTGATCCATGTACAGATTCCTGATAACACAATTATGTGTTCTGGAATTCCCATTCTTCACAATGTTATCCATAATTTGTTATGATCCACACATATAGTCGAATGCCTTTGCATAGCCAGTAAAACACAAGTAAACATCCTTCTGGTATTCTCTGCTTTCAGCCAGGATCCATCTGACATCAGCAATGATATCCCTGGTTCCACTCCCTCTTCTGAATCTGGCTTGAATTTTTTGCAGTTCTCTGTTGTTATACTGATATTCAAATCTATTAATGTCCCGTTTATCTTACCATTAATAAGGACCAGTTATAAAAATATATAAATGGTCACCTAATGGTATTAAAAATATGATATTCAAGTCAGCTATTATAGGGACATCTTTGGTTTAGGGTCTGTCAAAACCAATATGCCTATTGTTCATAGGAGACACCTGTGATAGCTCACTGGTTTCTAGTCATGCTTGTAGAGCAAGTCAAAATTTCACCCAAGCTCCTGTCAGTATTAATTATATAAAATACATATGGGTTGGGACGGGTGTATATCATCACCATTATCATCAGCAGCAGCACTTTTTTTGCATTATCACTAAATCAGTTAAAATTTGTGTTAACTGGGTTAAAAAAAAAAAAAACCTGAGTTCAAACTTGTATAATAATTACAGGTGCATGAACCCCTTCTAGAATAAATAAACAGTTGACCTAATTAGACAACATCTGGTTTAATTCATGCTCCAGAAATAATCACGACAAATGGGATTACTGTTATTGGTGAAATGGTTGGGTTATATCCTTGGAACTGGGCTTGAACTCTATCCTAGTTGATTGACAATCCACAAGTTCCATTGACTTAAAATATGGGGATATTTCTCATTTATAATACCTCTTGGGTGTGAGTCAAGTGCAAATCTGCTCTGTATTATCATCTTTCCTATTTCATTTCTGGTTAGCGGCTCTTATGTTAGTCACTATCATGGCAAATGCATAGGAATATGGATGGAACCAGGTAAATGGCACTTAATTCTTCTGTTTGAATGCGGAATCTTTCACTTCACTCATATTCCATTTGCCCAGCAAGTCATATGGCAAATCCTGATGTGGAAGAGATGAGAAATACCCCGCTACTCAGGATGCACCAAGGATAACCCTTTCCCTTGTTTCTAGGTATAGTGAATTAATCATATACTTCATATACCATTAGGTCTGTATTTGGCTTCCATATCATGTTCCTATATTAGTCATGGAATTGACTCGAAGGCACTGGGTTGGGATATTAGTCAGAATTTTACTACAATAATGATGCATAAAAGACAACCACAAAATCTTAGTGACATGTAATAAAAAGTATTTCATGCAACTCTACAGATCAGCTAGGTTTTGAGTTCAGGTTGTTTCCATGCATCTCTTAATTTCCTTGGACAAGTTGAAGGGGCGGCAGACACTTGAGGCAAGTTCATCTCATGGTAGGACTTCAAGCTTTCAGAGGAGAAGTCTCTTACAGACTAGGCTGGGAAACACCACACTCACACTCATATCCACATTGCATTAACCAAGTAACATGGCCAAGACTAGTGTCAATGGGTCAGGAAATATACTCCTCCCATGGAGACAGTGTAGGTCTGTGTGTGGGGGGGCAAGCAGGGGAATAATGTCAATATTTGGTGACTAATAATCTAATCTACACAAGTTGCATTCACTCATCCAAGAAATACTTTCTGGACACAAATATTTTTTTCAGATACCAAAGCAGGATGTCAAAGTATATGCATTCTAGTTGTTGTTAGCTGCCATCAAGTTGGTTCCGAGTTACGGTGACTTTATGCATAATAAAATGAAAGATTGCCATGTCCTGTAACATCTTCATGATCTTTGGTATTTTGAGTCCATTGTTGCAGCTATTGGGTTATTCCGTCTCACTGAGGGTTTCCCCCATTTTGGTTGGCTCTCTACTTTACCAAACATGGTACCTTTTCCTAGCAATTGGTTTTTCCTGATGACATGTCCAAAGTCAGCAATTTGAAGTCTCACCAGCTGTCATGGATTGAATCGTGTCCCCCCCAAAATATCTGTCAACTTGCCTAGGTCATGATTCCCTTGTCCGATTCTATGATTGCCTATCATTTTACGATCTGATGTGGTTTCGCTAAGTGTTGTACACCCTATCACTATGATGTAATAAAATGTATTAGCAGAAGTTATGTTGATGAAATCTATAAGATCAGGTAGTGTCTTAAGTGGATCTCTTTTGAGATACAAAAAAGAGAAGTGAGAAGAGAGACATGGGGGCCTCATACCACCAAGAAAGGAGTGCTGGAGCAGAGCATGTCCTTTGGATCTGAGATTCCTGCACTGAGATGCTCCCAGACCAAGGGAAGATTGATGACAAGGGCATTTCTCCAGAGCAGACAGAGAGAGAAAGCCTTCCCCTGGAGCCGACAACCTGAATTTGGACTTGTAGCCTACTAGACAGTGACAGAATAAATTTTTCTTTGTTAAAGCCATCCTCCTGTGGTATTTCTGATATAGCAGCATTAGATGACTAAAACACCGTCCTAATTTCTAAGGTACATTTTGGTTGTATTTCTTCTAAGACTGCATGAGTAAACATTCATTCTATTGGGAGTCTATGGTATAGTCAATATTCTTCATCAACACTGGAGTTTGCATGCATCAATTCTTTTTCTAGTAGTAGACAGAAATAGATACACATAATTACATATATAGTTAGATGGTGCCTTGCTCTCTGAAGAAAAATTAAAAAAGTAGGGTAAAGGACAAGATAGTAACTGGTTCAGGGATGAAGTCTCTCTATCATTTCTAGAAGCAAACTGCTCAAAGCAAATGAACTGGCTAAAGCCCTGAAATAAGAGATGAGTTAGTATCCAAAGAAGAAACCTCAGCAAAATATAGCTGTAATACAATGAAAGAGCCCAGTGATGTAATAGGAATTGAGGAGCACACAACAATGGAGGCCAGGTGGAGTTGGGCCTTGAGTTTAATTTTAAAAGCTTTCCATTCAACTCAGGTTTTTGTAAAATTGAATAGAACCTTAATAAAATCTAACATACTTTAAATGGATTATTCCATGTGCTTTATGGTACAAAGATGGGCACAGTAAGACAATTTAGGTAGATATTACAAAAGTACAGGTGAGTAAGTATGATGACTTGAACCATCAAGTATGGAAAATAGCAAAAGTAGCAAAATCCTGAAGACAATGAGCAAATGCTGAACAATGCATTCTTTGAGAGAACAGTGGAGTCAGGGATGCTACTAAAGCTTTGGTTGAATAAAGGCATCATTTATTGATAGGATGAAGACTGAGCAGGAAAATATCTTGGAGAACCTAATCAACCTTTCAACTTCAAATACGTCAACTTTGAATACTTAACATATATCCTCATGGAGAGATTAACTTGGAAGTTGATATTCAACCATAGATTTCAGGGAAGAGATTCTATTTGGAGATATAAATTTGGTAGTTGTAAACATAGAGATAGAAATTAAACAATGACATAAACGATTTAGTCAAATGAGAAGTCTGTTTATTTAAATAAGGACACAGCACTGTTCATTTATTACAAAATGTCAGGTATCTGGTAGGGGCTGTTACTTATTTTTTAGTACTACTCTAGCTACTATTGGGCCTTTACATACCTACGTAAGTTTTAGAATTAGTTTGTCATTTTCTTTACAAATTTTGTTGTGATTTTTATTAGATTTGCGTAGAATATATAAACAGTATTGATGGAATTTAGTCTTCTTAACCATTAACTTTCTATATCTCAAGAATTATTGAGACCTACCTTCATGTCAATATTATAATTTTATCCGTGAAATCCTTGAGTGGATATGTGTGTTCATGAGTGTAGGAGTGTGTGTATGCATGTGTGTGTTCATATACATGCGTGTAAGTCTGTTCACAGATATACATTAACAAAATATAATCAATAAAATACCAAAAAAACACTGAATAGAAAATACCTAAACTAGAAAGCTACTGAACCATTAAAATCCAAAGCAAATCACTGTCATATAATTTTTATGTTACTTTTATCAAAATAGCAAGAAACTTGCAATTCTTATACTTTGTAATATATTACAGACACAGGGCATAGTGAGGGTAAGGAGTTTCCAGGGGCAATCTCTAAGTTCAGCCTTTCCCTATCCCAAATTTCAAGATGAATAGATGTTGATGAGTCAGCAGAAATGTCTTCCCCCTCTTGTCTGGCTTTCATATTTGTGGTGCCTAAAAGTATTCTGTACCTTGTCTGCTGCACCCTTGGACTTGGACCCTGGGGCATGTGCCCTCCTCTGCCCCCCTTTTGCGATGCTTCTGTTTAGACAATGGAGAATATAAAATAGAACAAAACCGTGTGATTAATAATAATCATACGAATTCTAGTTGCATGACCAAGAATAAGTTACTTAACCTCTCTGAGCCTCAACTTTGTCATCTGTACAATGGCAGTAACAACAGTAACAGATTCAATAGAAGTAATAGGTTTTGATGTTGTGAGGATTAACTAGTTGCCATCCAACTGATTTCATCTCATGGCAAACCCATACTCTGTAGGGCTTTCAATTGCTGTGACCTTTTGGAGGTAGATCACTAGGTCTTTCTTCTGAGGTGCCTCTGGGCAGACTGAAGCCACAAATATTTTGGTTAACAGCAAAAAAAAAAAAAAAAAAAAAAAAAAAAAATTTTTTTTTTTTTTAGTGCAACTAGGGACTCCCTGTGAAAGTTAAGTGACTTATTATAAACAAAATGTGTAGAACACTGCTTGGTATATTGTAGTTGCTACTTAATTGTTATCAGAAATTGTTATCAATATATCATGAATATTTACGGCATTATCACTGAAACATTTGATAAAAAGAACAAAAATATAAAGTTGGACAAGCCTCACTTATGCATATTATTTAATACCATAAATCAAATCCCAGAAAATGAATGCTGTCAGTAGATAAAAAAGATACTGTATTTTAAACATATATTTGTAATTACAAAATTCCTAAGATGGCCCTACAATAGGACCAGTACAATAATCCATTCATTAAAAAATATTAAGTAAGTGCATATTGTTTGTCAACTGCTGTTTCAGGTCCCATAGAAACAGAAGTAAACCATCAAACAAATCTCTGCCCATCAGAAACTTACATTCCAATGTAGAAATACACAAAAAATGCATATACAAATAGAGATACAGTAAAATTCAAAGTAATGCTAATGCTTACAAAATGAGCAAGGCATTGAAGTAGAATGTTAATTTATAGGTTAAATTAGTTGGTCAGCAAAGTCCTTTCTTAAGAGTGGTATCTGAGCAGAGATCTGAAAGAAAGGGGAGAGACAACCAACAGGAAAATATGCAAAAAAAAGAAAAAAATGCTAGGAGAGAGAACCAACCCCAGTCCAAAGGCCTGGAGGCAATGAAACAAAACAAGGAGAATGCACAACAGAAATCAAGGGAGAGAGGGGTGCTCTGTAGTGAGGTGAGAGATATGTCCAAAAGACTATCATGGCAGCCTAAAGGACTTGGATTTATTTAAAATCTTTGAAAAGATTTGATCAGAGAGACATGTCACCTGAGTAATGTTTTAAGAACTTCTCCCTGGTTGTTGTCTGATTAGACTCTAGACGGAAAAATTGAAGGTTGGGAGAGCAGTTAGGAGGCCCTTGCAGTGTCTGAGCAAGCTGTAATGGCAGCCAGGCCCAGGGTGTTGGCAAGGGAGTAATTTAGAAGTGGGCAGATATGGAATCTATTCTGAAGATACAACCAACAGAAAGTGTTGTATATAAGATGTTAGAGAAAGAGAGAAGTCAATGATGACTCCAAATTAGAGAAAAACCCTGACATCACATAAGTGGGGGATACACATTTTTGGTAAAAAATAATGCAAATTCCCATAGAACACTAAATACAAACATACTAATTTTTTTTTGATAGTCTAGAAGAGGCAGAAAAAAATCTGTAATATGATAAAATGCATACATAGTTTAAATGGAAAATAAAACACTGTTAATGTTTTCCATCAATGTTACAATCAAACATTAAGGATCAAATACTCAACATTTTTCTTGGAAATTGTAGACCTGGATATCATGGCAAACAACACTGGAACCAAAAATATCTTACCTTTGAAAAGCTAGCAAAAACGAATGGTATTTACGTATGATATAATCAATCTGAAACACTATTAGACTCAACTGAAAAATCATATGAACTAAAAAGAATGCTCAGAAAGTATAATTGGCACCCCATTAATATAGATAAAGTATAACCCTGAAGAGTTACAAATTTTATTTTCTCATAAATAAAAAATGCAACAAAATTTATACATATCCTAAATCTAAATTATCAATTTATATTTAGGAAATGTATTTGGTGATATTTATATAAAACATTTTTTCCTTGAACTCCACTTAAACCAAATGAAACCCATTGTTATTGAGTTGATTCCAACTTACAGCAACCCTATAAGAGAGATGTAACTGCTCAGTAGGATATTCTTGCTGTACTTCTTCCAAGACAGATTTTTTTTCTACTTTTGGCAGTCCACGGTACATTAAATATTCTTCACTAAAACCATTATTCAAAGGCACCAACTCTTCTTTGATCTTCCTTACTCCTTGTCCAGCTTTCACACACATATAAGGCAGTTGAAAACACCATGGCTTGGATCAGGCACTCCGTAGTCCTTAAAGTGACAACTTTGCTTTTTAACACTTTAAGGAAGTCTTCTGCAGCAGATTTGCCTAAAGTAACACGTCATTTGATTTCTTGAATGCTGCTTTGATTGTCACTCCAAGTAAAATGAAATCCTTGACAAGTTCAATATTTTCTCCTTTTATCATGACGTTTCTTAGTGGTCTGGTTGTGAGGATTTCTGTTCTCTTTATGTTGAGGTGTAATCTATAATGAAGGCTGTGGTTTTAGATCTTTATCACTAAGTACTTCAAGTCCTCTTCACTTTCAGTAAGCATCGTCTTGTCATCTGCATATCACAGGTTGTTAATGAGTCTTCCTCTAATCCTGATGCCAAATTCTTCTATACAGTCTGGCTTCTCAGGTTACCTGGTCAGCGTACAGATTGAAGAAGTATGGTGAAAAGATACAAACCTGATGCACATCTTTCTTAACTTTAAACCATGAAGTATCCCCTTGTTCTGTTGGAACGATTGCCTCTTGATCTATGTCCAAGTTTCTCATAAGCAAAATTAAGTGCTCTAAATTCCCATTCTTTGCTATGTTATCCGTATTGGTTATGATCCACACAGTCGAATGTCTTTGCATAGTCAATAAAACACAGGTAAACATCTTTCTGGTATTCTCTGCTTTCACCCAGGATCCATCTGACATCAGCAATGATATCCCTCATTCCATATCCTCTCCTGAATTCATCTTGAACTTCTGGCAGTTCCCTGTCAATACACTGCTACAGCCACTTTTGAATGATCTTCAGCAAAATTTTGCTTGTATGTGATATTAATGATATTGTTCAAGAATTTCTGCATTTGATTGGACCTCCTTTCTTGGGAATAGGCATATATATTGGCTCTCTTCCAGTTGGTTGGCCAGGTAGCTCTCTTCCAAATTTCTTGGCATAGACAAGTGAGCACTTCCAGTGCTGCATTTGTTTGTTGAAACATCTCAATTGGTATTCTATCAGTTCCTGGACCCTTGTTTTTTGCCATTCCTTTCAGCATAGCATGGACTTCTTCCTGCAGTACCATTGGATCTTGATCATATGCTACATCCTGAAATGTTGAACATTGGCCAATTAGTTTTGGTATAATGACTCTGTGTATTCCTTCCATCTTTCTCTCGATGTTTCCTGAGCTGTTCAATATTTTGCCCATAGAATCCTTCGATATTGCAACTTGCAGCTTGAATTTTTCTTCAGTTCTTTTGGCTTGAGAAATACTGAGAGTTTTCTTCCCTTTTGATTTTCTAGCTCCAGATCTTTGCACAGTTCATTATAATATTTTATTTTGTCTTTCAAGCTGCCCTTTGAATCTTCTGTTCAGCTCTTCTACTTCTTAATTTTTTCTATTCCCTTTAGCTACCGGATATTTTAGAGAAAGTTTCGAAGTCTCTTTTGACATCCATTTTGGTCTCTTCTTTCTTTCCTGTCTTTATGATACATATAAACCAAGTCATTGAGTCAATTTTGACAGAGTGGAACTGCCCCATAGGGTTTCCAAGGAGCACCTGGTGGATTCAAACTGCCGACCTTTTGACTGGCAGTCATAGCTCTTAACCACTATGCCACCAGGATAGCACTCCTCAAATCAACATAAAAGTATAAAAATGAGCAAAATATATGTCAGGAGAGTCCAGTAGAAGATAAGAAGGCACAAATATATTCATGGAAATTTATCTAATTTCACTAAAAAATAAATTTAAATTAAAATGGCAGCTGGAATTCATCATTTTTCCAAATGGTTTATCAGCTATTGGAAGACTTAAAAATAGTAATAGAAATGGTCCAAGGGAAAGCAGGTGCCCTCAACCATTGTTGCAAATATGGATTGTGAAACTTTGTGATGATATATTTGCAGTTGTTTTCAATATTTATATTTATGCTAGAAATAATCCAAGTTAGGAATTCATAAAATGCAAATAAACAATTTTACATACTTTTCTTCATTACATTTTATAAGAGGATTTTTTGAATCAAAAAAAAAAAAAAAGGAAAGAATTCCCATGACTGTGAATTTCCATCAGTCAGGCATGAGAACATAATGTCTACTTTGAAAGCATGAGGAAAACTTATGTTCTAACCTAGAAAAGTATCTATCAAATATAGCTAGACAAGAATGCATCAGATGCAGGCAGGGCCAAGATAGTGGAGTAGTCAGATGCTTCTGATAGTCCCTCTTACAACAAAGACCTGAAAAAACAAGTAAATTGATTATATATATGACAAGCTAGGAGCCCTGGACATCAAAGGCAAAGTTAAGAAATTGCACTTAGCAACAGAGGGAGGGAGATACGGTTCAGAAGCAGCAAGAAGTTGCCGGACCTAACTCAGTGGGAACCAGCGCCCCTTATCCCTGATCTGCTGGTGTGACTGCAGAAGGGCTGGCAGTAGCTTTCTGTACACGGTTTCCCTAGCCACAGAGAGCCAGTGGCACAGAGTCTACTCATGCCTCCAGAATCAGAGAAGAACAGCGCTCTCGGCATAAGTGCTAGCATTTAATTCACTGCACAGATCAAATACCTCCCCTTTCAAAAGAACTCTCCCCCATTTATCTGATCCCTCACCCTCTGTCCCAGGCCCCCAAGCTGGCTTCAGTGACATTCGATTTCCCTGGGCCTGAGATAGGTCCTGGCATGCAACCAGAGCCATTGGAGAAGAAACAAATTAACAAACAGGGAAAAAATAATCTGATGGCTCTCCTAAGCTGGAAACTCAGGGCAGAAGCAGCTCCTCTCCAGGCACAAGTGGACCATAGACTTTGAATGGCTTTCACCCCTGCATAGAACTGTGTGGCCCATTTCAGGAGCTGGGTTCTTGTTACAGTGCAAGGGTGTGTGGCCTAAGGTCTGACTTTAACGGTTTCAGCTGTGCAGTGGCGAGGTGGGTTCTTGATGCTTGACACTGCTCTAATGAGCAGGGTCCTCACCTACCCAAATCAGGGGCCTGAGGACTGGTGGCTCCACCTGCACCACCTAGCCACCCATGTCAGGGGTACAAGGATAAGTGGTGTCTCCCAGTCCTTACAGTTAAAAGTATCGGGTGTCAATGGTATGGCTGCAGAGCCCACCCACTTGTGCACTCTAGAGAACAGGGACATGTCTTCCTCACAAACACTCAGGGAAAGGTTGTCAACCCCCTACCTTGCTCAGAGTGTGACCACCTGATGCAACAAGAGACCTGTGCATATACCAATCACCACTGCTCCTCAAAGACAGTAGGTGAGAGCCTACACCACACACTTGGTGACTAACTACCTGGAAATCTGAGCTGAATCCTTACAAGAAAACTGAATGGACTTCTAGGCTCATATATCTGATAACAGCTCTAGCCATCTGGTGACAGGACGTTAGAGCTTCAAAGGCTCCATTAATCAAACCAACTAATTTGAGCAGCCTATTAAGTATTTCAAAACAAAACAAAGCAAGAAGCTAGGACACAGTATGCAAACATACAGAGACAACAGTCAATATCAAATCACATAAAGAAGCAGACAATGATCATGTCAGCAAGCTTCCAAAGCAAAGAATTGAGGAATCTTCCAGATGAAGATATATTCCTAGAATTACCAGAGATAGAATACAAAATAATAATATACAGAACTCTTCAAGATATCAGGAAAGAAAAAAAAGAGCTCAGGCAAAATGCAGAACAAGCCAAGGAACACACAGATAAAGCAGTTGAGGGAATTAAGAAGGTTATTCAAGAGAATAACGAAAAATTTAATAGGCTTCAAGAATCCTTAGAGACACAGCAGTCAGAAACTCAGAAGATCAACAATAAAATTTCAGAATTAGACAACTCAGTAGAAAGTCAAAGGAGCAGAATTCAGGAAAGTGAAGTCAGAATTAGTGAGACTGAAAATAAAATACTTGGCACCAATATATTGAAAGAAAAATCAGATAAAAGAATTTTAAGAAATGAAGAAACCCTAAGAATCATGTGGGACTCTATCAAGAGAAATAGCCTACAAGTAATCAGAGTACCAGAACAGGGAGGAAAAACAGAAAATACAGAGAAAATTGTGGAAAATTTGTTGGCAGAAAACCTCCCAGATATCATGAAAGACGAGATATCTTTCCAAGATGCTCATCTAACCCCACAGAAGGTAGATCTCAAGAGAAAGATATCAAGACATATTATAGTCAATCTTGCCAAAACCAAAGATAAAGAGAATTTTAAGAGCAGCTAGGGATAAACAAAAAGTCACCTGTGAAGGACAGTCAGTAAGACTAATCTCGGACTACTCAGCAGAAACCATGCAGGCAAGAAGGCAATGGGAGGACATATATAAAGACAAAGGGAAAATAATTGCCAGCCGAGAATTATATATCCAGCAAAACTGTCTCAGATAAAAATATGAAGGTGAATTATGGCATTTCCAGATAAACAGAAGTTGAGGGACATTGCCAAAACCAAACCAAAATTACAAGAAATTCTAAAGGAAATCCTCCAGTTAGAAACTCAATAACATCAGATAACAATCCAAGACAAGAACAGAGGACAGGGAAACCAGATATCATTCAAGACAGAGAAATCACAAAACTAAATCAAAGCTAAAATGCTCAGAACAGGGAAACAGACATCATGAAGTAAAAGATGACAACATTAACTCAAAAAAGAAGAACTAAAAGATATAGTCATAGATCTTTCATACGGAGTATGAAAATAGGGGTAAATTTATCAAGGTAATCACAAAGGAAAATAACAATCCTGCACATCAAAATAATAATAAAAAAGAAAAACATGAAGACAGCAAAAACAAAAGCAACAACACTGGAAAAGAGGAAAAGATAATACATAAAGAAAAATTACTCAGCACAGAAAATTCAGTGGAAAAAAGAAACTGTCAACAACCAAAAAAAAAAGGTATCAAAATGACAGCACTAAACTCATACCTAGACATAATTACGCTGAATGTAAATGTACTAAATGCACCAATAAAGAGACAGAGAGTGGCAGAATGGATTAAAAAAACAAGATCTGCCTATATGTTGCCTACAAGAGACATACCTTAGACATAAAGATACAAACAAACTAAAACTCAAAGGATGGAAAAGAGATACCAAACAAACAACAACCAAAAAAAAGAAGAGTGGCAATATTAATTTCTAACAAAATAGACTTTAAAGTAAAATCTACCACAAAGGATAAGGAAGGACTCTTTTGTGCAGCCAATGACAGGGCTCCAAAATACATAAAATGAACTCTAAAAGCACTGAAAATAGAGATGGGCAGCTCTACAATAATAGTAGGAGGCTCCAACACACTACTTTTGGTGAAGGACAGAACATCCAGAAAGAAGCTAAATAAAGACAGTGAAAGTCTAAATGCCGCAATCAACCAACTTGATCTCATAGGCACATACAGAACACCCCACCCAACGGCAGACAAGCATATT
Source organism: Loxodonta africana (assembly GCF_030014295.1). Classification (NCBI taxonomy): domain Eukaryota; kingdom Metazoa; phylum Chordata; class Mammalia; order Proboscidea; family Elephantidae; genus Loxodonta; species Loxodonta africana. The sequence continues at coordinate 388,717 of NW_026975658.1, read as the reverse complement.
TTCTTTTCCAATGCACATGGAACGTTCTCCAGAATAGACCACATATTAGGTCATAAAGCAAGTCTTAACAGAATCCAAAACATCAAAATATTTCAAAGCATCTTTTCTGACCATAAAGCCATAAAAGTAGAAACCAATAACATAAAGCAAGTGAAAAAAAACCCAAACGCACAGAAACTGAACAACACCTTGCTGAAATACTACTGGGTTATAGAAGAAATTAAGGGTGGAATAAAGAAATTCGTAGAATCAAATGAGAATGAAAACACTTCCTACCAGGACCTGTGGGACACAGCAAAACAGTGCTCAGAGGTCAATTTATAGCAATAAATGCACACATCCAAAAGAAGGAAAGGCCAAAATCAAAGAATTATCCCTACAACTCAAAGAAATAGAAAGAAAGCAGCAAAAGAAGTCCTAGGGTACCAGTAGAAACAAAATAATAAAAATTAGAGCAGAATTAAATGAAATAGAGAAAAGAAAAACAATTGAAAGAGTTAACAAGACCAACAGCTGGTTCTATGAAAAGATGAACAAAATCGATAAACCATTGGCCAAATGGACAAAAGAAAAATAGGAGAGAAAGCAAATAACCCGAATAAGAAATGAGATCGGCAATATTACAACAGACCCAACTGAAATTAAAAGAATCATAACAGAATATTATGAAAAATTGTACTCCAACAAATTTGAAAACCTAGAAGAATTGGATAAATTTCTAGAAACACACTACCTACCTAATCTAACACAAGCAGATGTAGAACAGCTAAATAAACCTATAACAAAAGAAGAAATTGAAAAGATAATTAAAAATTCCCAATAAATTAAAGCCCTGGCCCTGATGACTTCACTGGAGAATTCTACCAAACTTTCAGAGAAGTGTTAACACCACTACTACTAAAGGTATTTCAGAACATACAAAAGGATGGAATACTCCCAATCTCATTCTATGAAGCCAGCATAACCGTCATAACAAATCCAGGTGAAGACACCACAAAAAAAGAAAATTAGAGACCGATATTCCCCATGAACTTAGACACAAAAACCCTCAGCAAAATTCTAGCCAACAACATATTGAAAAAGTAATTCACCTTGACCAAGTAGGATTCATACTAGGTATGCTGGGATGGTTTAACATTTGAAAAACAATCAATGTAATCCATCATATAAATAAAAGACAAGAACCACATGGTCTTATGGGTTGATGCAGAAAAGGCATTTGACAAAGTCCAACATCCATTCATGATAAAGACTCTCAGCAAAATAGGAGTAGAAGGAAAATTCCTCCACATAATAAAGGACATTTATGTAAAGCCAACAGCCAACAGCACCCTAAATGGAGTGAGTCTGAAATCATTCCCCTTGAGAATGTGAACCAGACAAGGATGCCCTTTATCATCACTTTTATTCAACATTGTTCTGGAGGTCCTAGCCAGAGCAATTAGTCTAGGGAAAAAAAAAAAAAGCATCCAAATTGGTAAGGAAGAAATAAACTATCTCTATTTGCAGATGATATGATTTTATACACGGAAAACCCTAAAGAATCCACAAGAAAACTACTGGAACTAATAGAAGATTTCAGCAAAGTATCAGGATACAAGATAAACATGCAAAAACCAGTTGGATTCCTCTATATGAGCAAAGAGAAAGTCGAAGAGGAAATCATGAAATGAATACCATTTACAATAGCCCCAAGAAGATTAAATACTTAGGAACAAATCTAACCAGAGACATAAAAGACCTATACAAAGAAAACTATGAGACACTACTGCAAGAAACCGGAAGAGACCTACGTAAGTGAAAAAACATACCTTGTTCTTCAGTGGGAAGACTCAAGATTGTGAAAATGTTTATTCTACTCCAAGCAATCTATAGATAAATGCAAGCCTGATCCAAACTCCAATGGCATTTTTTAATGAGATGGAGAAACAAATCACCAAGTTCATATGGAAAGGGAAGAGGCCCTAAATAAGTAAAACAGTACTGAAAAATTAGAACAATGTGGGAGGCCTCACAGTACCTGATTTTAGTGCATATTACAACACCAGGGTAGTCAAAACAGCCTGGTACTGGCACAACAGCAGGTACATAGACCAATGGAACAGAATTGAGAATTGAGACATAAATTCATCCACGTATGAGCAGCTTGTATTTAACAAAGGCCCAAAGTCCATTAAATGGAGAAAAGACAGTCTCTTTAACAAATGGTGCTGGAATAACTGGATACCCATCTGCAAAAAAATGAAACAAGACCCATACCTCTCACACCATGCAGAAAAACTAACTCAAAATGGATCAAAGACCTAAATATAAAATCTAAAATGATAAAGATCATGGAAGAAAAAATAGGAAGAACTCTAGTAGCCCTCAAACATAGCATAAACAGTATACAAAACATTGCCAACAATGCACAAACACTGGAAGGTAAAGTCGATAACTGGGAGCTTCTAAAAATGAAACACTTATCCTCATCCAAAGGCCTCACCAAAAGAGTAAAAAGACTACCTATAGACTGGGAAAAAAAAATTTGGCTACAACAAATCCGATCAGTGTGTAAATCTTTAAAATCTACAAGATACTGCCAAACTTCAACAACAAAAAGACAAATAAACCAATTAAAAAATGGGCAAAGGGTATGAACAGAAACTTCACCAAATAAGACGTTCAGGCGGCTAACAGCTACGTTAGGAAACGCTCATGATCAATAGCCTTTAGAGAAATGCAAATCAAAACTACAATCAGATACCATCTTACCACAACGAAGCTGGCTCTAATCTAAAAAACACAAAATAATAAATGTTGGAGAGGTTGTGGAGAGACTGGAATACTTATACACTGCTGGTGGGAATGTAAAATGGCACAACCACTTAGGAAATCGATTTGGCGTTTCCTTAAAAAGATAGGCGTACCATACGATCCAGCAATCCCAGTCCTTGGAATATAGTGTAGAGAAATAAGAGCCCTACAAGAGTAGATATATGCACACCCATGTTCACTGCAGCACTGTTACAATAGCAAAGAGATGGAAACAATCAAGGTGCCCACCAATGGATAAATGGATAAACAAATTATGGTATATTCACACAATGGAATACGATGCAACAATAGAGAAAAACAATGAATCCATGAAACATCTCATAATGTGTAGGAATCTGGAAGGCATTATGCTGATTGAAATTAGTCAGTCACAGGACAAATATTGCTTGAGACCACTATTATAAGAACTCAGGAAAAGGTTTAAACACAGAAGAAAACATTCTTTGATGATTACGAGAATGGGGAAGGAGGAAGAGGGATATTCACTAATTACGGAGTAGACAAGAATCATTTTAGGTGAAGGGAAGGACAACACACAATACAGGGGAAGTCAGCACAACTGGACTAATCCAAAAGCTAAGCAGTTTCGAGGGACACAGTAGCAAGGGTGGGGGCCTGGGGACCATGGTTCAGGGGACATCTAGGTCAACTGACGTAACAAATCGTATTAAGAAAGTATTCCACATCCCACTTTGATGAGTGGTGTCTGGGGTCTTGAAAGTTAGCAAGCAGCCATGTAAGATGCATCAATTGATCTCAATCCGCCTGGAGCAAAGGAGAATGAAGAACACCAAGGACTCAAGGAAATAACTAGATGGTGCCCGGTTACCACCAATGACTGCACTCTAAGGGAACACAACAGAGAATCTCTGATGGAGCAGGAGAAAAGTGGAATGCAGACCTCAAATTCTAGTAAAAGAGACCAGGCTAAATGGTCTGACTGAACACTGGAAGGGCTCCAGAGGTCATGGCCCTTGGACTCTCTGTTAGCCCAAAACTAAAACCATTCTGAAGCCACTTCTGCAGACAAAGATTAGACCTGGACTATAAGACATAAAATGAAACTGGTGAGGATTGTGCTTCTTAGCTCAAGTAGACACATTGTGACTGTGTGGGTAAAGCCTCTCTGGAGGCGAGATGAGAAGGCAGAGGGGGACAGGAACTGGATGAATGGACACAGGAAATACACAGGGGAGAAAGAAGGAGAGTGCTGTCACATTGTAGGGAGAGCAACTAGGATCACCTTAACCATGTCTGTATAAGTTTTTGTATGAGAAACTTACTAGAATTGTAAACTTTCACTTAAAGCACAATAAAAAGAATACTTAATATTAAAAAAAGAATTGTTATCCATACACATTTGCTAAATATTTACTTCTGAAAAGCTTCCATATACCATAACTTCCCCATTACCCTCACTCTGTTTATGATTTTTAAAATAAGCTTAAAAATTTCAATTTAGAACAATTTTATATCTTGCTATTATGATTTCACTTAAAGTAAATTTATTGCCAATCATAGCTTTTATAACAAAATATTAATTCTTTTTCCCTTGCAAATAATTCATTTGCTTGGACTATATATATATATATATATATATACATTTTTTCTCAATGAGTCCATGTTTAAATTTCTTGTTTATAATTTCTTTTCTTATCCACTCCAAGCCTGGAAATACAATTTACAGAATGTAGTAGCAAGTTTTGATATAAGACCGTGGATTCACTTTGGAAACCCTGGTAACATAGCGGTTAAGAGCTACAGCTGCAAACCAAAAGGTTAGCAGTTCAAATCCACCAGGTACTCCTTGGAAACCCTATGGCACAGTTCTACTCTGTCGTGTAGGGTTGGTCGGAGTCAGAACCCACTCGATGGCAACGGGTTTTAGGGAACTTACTTTATGCTACATAAAAAAAGAAAATATAGCCATCAATTTACATATTATTTAGGTCAACAATTAGGTTATCAAACACTTATCATTTATTAGTCACTGTGCAGGTCATGGTGCCATGAATAGTGATGTTTATGGTCTCCAGATACCAAAAGAAAAATGAGTAGTGATGGTGAACATTTAGAAATTTATTTCATCTAATAAAAAGGAAATACTTTTTTTCTGATTTTTGATGCTCTACCCACTTTTTTTTTTTTTTTTACCCACTATCATCTGATGCCTACAGCCACGTTTTCTTAGCATTAGAAATATTTGTTTGTTTTTCTGTGAAAGTAATTTACAAGTGAGAACAACTTTCGTGAGGGAAGGGGTCATGTGCACCCTCTGAGGGAGGCTGAGGAATATACTCAGCATTGCATAATCCAGTATATTGACTGATGCCTTATTGTTTTCCTTGGCAATTTTATTGCATACTCCCAGAAATAAAACAAATTAAGAGAACAGTTTATTGTGATACACTCAGTGATTATTTTTGAAAGCTGGAAGGATATATTTATTTTTACCTTTCAAATATTTTTGATATGAAAATAAAATGGCAGAAATCTTAATGAAAAGTATGATTTCTGAGATTATTCTATAAAATATGAGAAGAACAAAAGAATTTATTTTGTATTCCCCTATGTAATTTCCATCTATCCTATATCAGTATTTTTGAAGATTGGGTTACTTCAGAGTCTATGTCTTATTTTGTTTGAAAAAAATTTTAAAAACTACCAAATTATTTTAACATTGGTCTTTACCACTTATACACAAATCTAATTCCCCTTCAACACTGAAATTTTACCCTCTGTGTACTTAGCTACATTCCCAAATTTCTCACTGGAATGACAAGATTTTGTTAATTTTAGATGAGTGGAATCACAAACATGAATTTTTGTCTAGAATGTGGGCAATTAGTTATAATATTCTAGTTTATGCTGTAGTATAACACCAGTGATTAAAAAAAAATCTCTATCATAAAACCACAATAGTGGATTTCTGGATCACGCTGCATGTTATCTTGGGATTTGTCCTCCCTCAGGGACACAGGCTGATGGTGCTTCCCTCATTGTGAAGCAACAGCAATTTATGGAAGGTGTAAAACCCAAAACCCAGTGCCGTCGAGTCGATTCCGACTCATAGCGACCCTATAGGACAGAGTAGAACTGCCCCATAGTTTCCGAGACGTAAAGAACATGGAATTTCACTCGCTGGCTCCAAATTCTTGCCATGGGTTATGCATGTCACTTGCACTAATGTTTCACAGTCCACACCTAACTTCAAAGAAAAGGGAAGTGCAATCTAAACTTGAGCCAGGAAGGATGAAGATCAGATGATTAACCAACATTCCTAATCAAGTAGTTCACCCTTCTGGGTCCCAACTCCTCTCCAAAGGAGACAACCAAATGTCCCGTTCAGTCATGGAATAAGCTCAAAGCCCAGGATCTCTTGGTGATAAGCAGTCACCAATAAGGTCCATCTTTTATCTGATGACCTGTGAATTATCTAAATTTCCCAGTTATCCAAATATCCAGCATGTCTTGGTTGGACAGGGACAGGATAACGGAAATAAACACTGGTATTAGGAAAGAAAGAATGAGATATCCACAGGAATCGTGGGTCCCCAGAAATTCTGAAATTCCATTAGGCAGACATTTAAAGGCCCACTATATTTCTGATGAGGAATAGTCACTGATAAGGCCACTTTTCTGCCTCCTTGGAGTAGTTTTCACATTCATTTTTTTGATAGCATAGCCCCTGGATCTTCTCTCTGAGATATGCTTTTTAAAAGATTCATATTGCCTTATCTGCCATGATGCAAAACCCCAAAAAACCCACTGCTGTTGAGTCGATTCTGCCTCATAGCGACCCTATAGGACAGAGTACAACTGCCCCATAGAGTTTCCAAGGAGCGCCTGGTGGACTCGAACTGCCAACCTTTTGGTTAACAGCCATAGCACTTAACCACTACGCCACCAGGGTTTCCTATCTGCCATGATAATTGTGGAATATACTCTTATGGTTGCTAAAGAGTTTTTTCAACTAACTTTCTGCCCATGGTGTTTGGAGTCTGTGATAAAGAGACTATCATTTGACAAGTATTTACTGCCTTCTGCTGATCACATGAGGAGCACACTTCTTCACTCCATCACGCGTTAACCTAGTGATTTGATAAACTTTGCTCAATAGCATGTGGCTGAAAGTGTCTGTATACCACTTCCAAGCCTAGAGTTTCAGCGATATTATATTTTCGTATTTCTCTATTGTTTCTTCCATCATCATGAGAAGAAAATGTCTCCAGTAGGTTGTCTCTTTCAAAAACTTTTTTCTAAGCCTAATTTCCTCATCTAAAAATCAGTTATCAGGAGAGAGATCACTACTTATTTCAAAAGAGAGAACAGAATTCAGATAAGTACTTCAATAGGAGATGAAGGAATGAAGGAACCAAACAAGGGAAGCTGAATCAACCTAGAGACTCCCATCAGTATGTGGCTCCCAACACCCAGGAAACCGTCAAACAGCAGGACAAGATGGCTTCCAGGACCCCATGGGTGGGGCCCTCATGCAGAACCCAGAACCAAGGTGAGGACCAGCAGACAATATTTGAAACCATGAAGAGAGTGGCTATTTATTCAAAGTGAAATCATGGCGAGCCACGGTTACTTCCAGGAACTATAGTTGAAGTGGGGAAAGAGAGAAGGAGAAATTTGCTGACTTCTGTCCTATAGCCTTTCTAATCTTCTGACAGTCTTACATTGTGATTTCCTACAAGAAATATGCTGGCAAAGGATCTTGGGAAATGTAGTTCTCCTTGGTATAGAGTCAAATAAAGTCAGTGAAAGTATCTGAAAACCAAGGAGCATTACAAAACATGCTGGCTAATATGAAAAAATAAAAACCAATCATGTTGAGTCAATTACAACTCATAGCAACCCTATAGGGCGAAGCAGAACTGCCTTGTAGGATTTTCAAGGAGCAGCTGGTGGATTTGAACTGCCAACCTTTTGATAAGTGTCAGCTTTTAACCACTGCACCACCAGGACTCCAAGCTAATAATCAAAAAAATAGAGCCTGTCTTATATGGTGTGTGTGAGCATCTTCATATCTAGAGTTTTTTTTCTTAAAATCTGCTTTGTTTAATATTTTATAGCTAAACCATATTTCCTTTTAATTAATATTTGTCTTACGTATCTTTTTGACCTTTTAAATTTCATATATTCTTTGTCTTTATATTTAAATATGCCTCCTTAAAATTTCACTCAAGTAAAATTTTGCTGAAGATAATTCAAAAATGGCTGCAGCAGTACATCAACAGGAAACTGCCAGAAATTCAAGCCGATTCAGAAAAGGATGTGGAAACTAATGGGCCGCAACTACCACAGCCTCCACCAGACTGAGTCCAGCATAACTAGATGGTGCCCAGCTACCACCAACGACTGCTCTGACAAGGATCACAATAGAGGGTCCAGGACAGAACTGGAGAAAAATGCAGAACAAAACTATAACTTACAAAAAAAAACCATACTTACTGGTCTGACAGAGACTGGAGAAACCTCGAGAGTATGGCCCCTAAGTGTCCTTTTAAATCAGTACTGAAGTCACTCCGAAGGTTCACCCTTCAGCCAAAATTTAGACAGACCCGTAAAACAAATCAAGACTAAATGGGCACACCAACACAGGGACAAGGATGAGAAGGCTGGAGGGAACAGGAAAGCTGATAATGGGGAACCCAAGATCGACAAGGGTAGAATGTTGACATGGTGTAGGGTTGGCAACCAATGTCGCAAAATAGTATGTGTATTTATTGCCTAATGAGATATTAATTTGCTCTGTAAACCTTCATCTAAAGCATAATTAAAAAAAAAAGAGAAAAATTAAAATATCTACCTGATAACATTTGGGAATTACTGTTATTTCCATCATTGCTATCACATAATAACAATTATAACATGTGCATTGTTAATTATAATTACAACATTTATTGTGCACTGTCAGGAACAGTACCAAGTACTTTTCATACATTGCTCATTCCATGCCTGTATTAACCCCATGAAGTAGGTGCTATTATCACATCCAGAGTCCTGTGGATAGTAATGGGTAGGAATGTAAACCTAGGTTGAAATTCTTAACCACTGTTACATTAACTTCAGTTCTACTTCTGGCCACGGTGGTTCTGTTTTTATATATTAATTGATTAAATGTATTGAGGAAGACTGAGACTATAAACCTAGAGAGATAAATTTGAATACGTAAGTATATAGCCAGTGGAAGCATTTCAAAGAATAATGGAATCAGGGTATTATAATGAAGAAAGATCTGGATCATTGGGATGGCAGACCAAAGAGTAAGAAACACTAACTCTTCAGATGAACTATGTGAGCACTACCCAACTGGCACAATGGTAAGTTCCATCACTTGCCTTGTCAAAGAAGATATGACATTCTGAAGCCATATACAGCTGTATTTCTGTATGACTTGATTCTGATCCATTGGGCAGACAACCATGTGTAATGACTCTGATCTACAAGAAATATGTGCTCTGTGTGCTAGGCTTTGGGTACACAGATATATGTTCCCTTTCTTTTCTTTTCTTTTTTAAAAATAAGATGTGGTTAAATAAATATTAAAATAGAAAAATCCTGATTTGAAAGAAAAAAAATAAAGAAAATGACACGGAAGGAGGGATATAATTGCTGATGTCCAGTGGATCTTGGCTAAAAGCTGAGAATACCAGAAAGATGTTTATTGTTGTTGTTATTAGGTGCAGTGGAGTCGCTTCCGACTCATAGCGATCCTATGTACCACAGAAAGAAACACTGTCCGGCCCCGTGCCATACTTACAATCGTTGTTATGCTTGAGCCCGTTGTTGCAGACACTGTGTCAATCCATCTCATTGAGGGTCTTCCTCTTTTAAGCTGACCCTGTACTTTACCAGGCATGATGTCCTTCTCCAGGGACTGATCTCTTCTGACAACACGGCCAAAGTATGTTAGATGCAGTATCACCATCCTGGCTTCTAAGGAGCATTCTGGCTGTACCACTTCCAAGACAGATTTGTTTGTTCTTTTGGTATATTAAATATTCTTTGCCAACACCACAATTCAAAAGCATCTATTCTTCTTCAGTCTTCCTTATTCATTGTCCATCTTTCACATGCATATGAGGCAATTGAAAATACCACTAATGCTTGGAACCTGAAATATACGAAGTATGAATCTAGGAAAATTGGAAATCTTCAAAAACGAAATGGAACACATAAGCATCGATATCCTAGGCATTAGTGAGCTGAAATGGACTGGTATTGGCCATTTTGAATCGGACAACACATAGCCTACTACGCCAGAAATGACAACTTGAAGAGGAATGGTGTTACATTTATGGTCAAAAAGAACAATTCGAGGTCTATCCTGAAGTACAGTGCTGTCAGTGATAGGATAATATCCATAGGCCTATAAGGAAGACCAGTTAATATGACTATCATTCAAATTTACGCAGCAACCACTAAGAACAAAGTTGAAGAAATTGAAGATTTTTTTCAGCTTCTGTAGTCTGAAATTGATTGAACGTGCAATCAGGATGCATTGGTAATTACTGGTGATTAGAATGTGAAAGTTGGAAACAAAGAAGAACAATTGGTAGTCGGAAAATATGGCCTTGGTGATAGAAACAATGCCGGAGATTGAATGATAGAGTTTTGCGAGACCAATGACTTCTTCATTGCAAATACCTTTTTTTCACCAACATAAACGGCAACTATGCACATGGCCCTCGCCAGATGGAATACACAGAAGTCAAAACGACTACATCTATGGAAAGAGACAAAGGAAAAGCTCAATATCATCAGTCAGAACAAGGCCAGGGGCTGACTGTGGAACAGAAAGATCTTTCTGTGTTAATTATTGACTATTCAAAGGCATTTGACTGAGTAGATCGTAACAAATTTTGGATAACATTGCAAAGAGTGGGAATTCCAGGACACTTAATTTTGCTCATGCGGATTCTCTACATAGACCAAGAGGCAGTAACTGGAACACAGCAATGGGACACTGCTTAGTTTGAAGTCAGAAAAGATGTGCATCAGGATTGTATCCTTTCACCATACTTATTCAATTTGTATGCTGAGCAAATGATCTGAGATGGACTATATGAAGAAGGCAGCATCAGGATTAGAGAAAAACTCATTAACAACCTGCAATATGCAGAACACACAGCCTTGCCTGTTGAAAGTGAAGAGGACTTGAAGCACTTGCTGATGAAGATCAAAGACGTCAGCCTTCAGCATGAATTACACCTCAAAATAAAGAAAACAAAAATCCTCAAAACTGGACCAGTAACCAACATCGTGATAAATGGAGAAAATAGGATTTAATTTTACTTTGATCTACAATTAACTCCAGTGGAAGCAGCGGTCAAAAAATCAAAGGATGTATTGCATTTGGCAAATTGGCTGCAAAAGCCCTCTTTAAAGTGTTAAAAAGCAAAAATGTCGCTTTGAGGACTAAGGTGCACCTGACCCAAGCCATTGTATTTTCAGTTGCCTTTTGCCACTTCTGCATGTGAAAGATGGACAACGAGTAAGGAAGACCAAAGAAGAATCGATACCTTAGAATCACGGTGTTGGTGGAAAATATTGAATATAAAATGGACTGTCAAAAGAATGGTCAAATTTGTCTTGGAAGAAGTACAGCAAGAATGCTCCTTAGAAGCGAGGATGGCGAGATTTCGTCCCATGTAATTTGGACATATTATAAGGAGGAACCAGTCCCTGGAGAAGGACATCATGCTTGGTGAAGTAGAGGGTCAGCAAAAATGAGGGATTAACACAGTGGCCGCAATAACAGGCTCAAACATAGAAATGATAGTTAGGTTGGGGCAAAATGGGGCAGTGTTTCATTATGATGCACATAGGGTCGCTCTGAGTAGGAACCCACATAAAGGAACCTAACAACAACAATTAAAATATGAAAAGGTTTTCTCCAGTCTAGATTCTTTGCTCGGAATATTTAGTCTATTTACATTTGCTGAAAAACTTATGTTTTTCAGCTTATTAGTTTTTTTATTTTAAATTAAAAAAAACTTTATATTATTCAATGTAGTGATTTTAGTTACTTATCTTCTCTGTGTCCCCCCTTCATCTCATTCCTGTCTTCTTTGGATTGATTATTTTTTTGCATTTCACGATTTCTTTGTGTCATTTAAGACAATATGCACTTTACTTCTTTAGGTTTAGTGATAATCTAGGAGAATGTACCATACACTTAATTAATCAAAAACTAATTTTATTACAACTTCATCTACTCAAACAATAAAAGGTATTATATATTTTAACTCATATCTTCACAGGTATTGCTGTCTAACAAAACACCACAAAACTTGGCAGTTTAAAACAATAAGTTATTATCTCCCCAGGATTCTGGGTTGAGTGGGTTGGTTCTCTGCTAGAATGTCCATTTTGAAGTTGCAATCAGATACTGGCTGGAGTCATCTGAAAACCTATTGGGCTGGATGTCCAAGAATACTTCTTCACTCCCATGTCTAGTGCCGCAATGCTGCTCCGTGGGACCTCTCTCTCCAGCAGACAATTATGGGCTTTTTATGTGACCTACAAGTTCTTGGCTGAGTTCTCAGCCACTCTAGTTGGTGCCATTCACTGAGAAAGAATTTTCTGCAGATTTCCTGGACCTACTTGAGGAGCTGGGAGGTTAATTTCTAGCTAACTCAGACAGAATTGTGTTGTCCCTTACATTCCCTGGTTTATTCAGAGTTCTTCTGAATCCTCACCTTTAGGGGCCTTGTAGTTTATCTCCTGTTGTCCATGAAACACAGAGCCATGAAAGTTGATACAGCATTGTTTTTTTATTTCCTTTGACTAATATTCTGGTAAAGAAGCTACTTCCTTCTGCCTTATTTTTCTAATTACTGTTTTTATTTGTGTATGTGTGTGTCTGTGGTATATATATGCAGTTCTTTAATGCATGAAAGAAGAACTTAGATCCACATGCCTATAATCTCTTTCCAAGTCTGTCTATCTATCTATTCAACTAGCTCTGTGTGTTGGTTATGATACCTTATCTGCCATGTTTCCAGGCACTGAAGTCTCTGTCATGTTATTTTCACATTACTAACTTAAATTAATCTTGATAATACATATATTTTTAATTTTAGGCATGCTGTTTTTATAGACAGAATAGCTGTATATCAGAGAAGCTAACTTACCCAAGGTACATGTTCTTAGTTGACTGATCCCAGACGGCAACCCCTGGCCCTCTCACAGAAAAATCTAAGTGGTTTTCCTCAACCACATTGTTTTTGATTTTTCACTTCTAGAACATCTTAAAACTTTAATCAAAGCCGAAGTGGTAAGACTTCTCTGTAATATAAAATAATTCTAAACAGATAAAAATATTATTTTCAGAACAGTGGTTCCAGATTATATGAAGTAGGGAAAGAGAATTATAACCCCTTTTATTCAAATGTAGTTCATATCTTTATTATGGGTTTTAGATAACACATATATTCACCTGAGCACTATTCCAGTGTGTGTATATGTGTGTATGTGTGTGTGTGTGTGTGTGTGTATCCACAAAGCACAGAAGTTTAAAACAACAATTATTTATTTTGCAAATGAATTTGCAATTTCAGCAGGTTTCATCAGGGACAGCTCATCTCTACTCCACGCTTCATCAGTGGAAGTGGCTCAACTGGGAGGTGAAAGATACACTTGCATGATGTGCCACCAAGGACTGAAAAAAATGGCTTTGAATTTGGTTGGGCTCTCAGCGGGGGATGTGCACTAGAAGTCTTGGTTTCTCTCTTTGTCACAGCATGGGGATTATATAATTGCACCAACACAATTACTCTTAAGACATTTCTTAAAATAGGGAATGGGGTAGCATACAGTCACTTGCAATTCTAAAATTCTGGTAGAAATTGTTGCCAGCTCCTTAACTAAGATTCAGTGTGATTCTCTGGGAATTATTCTACATGATTTTTGCCTCTGCTTTCTGAGTCACCCTTGCTCTACCATGAGAAAACGGAGTAGTCACCTCAATCAGCTTACTCCTTAGACCAAACTAGTGATATTTCTGTCAGAAAAACATGCTTGCAAACATTGTGAGTTTTCCATGAATCTTACTGGAATTTACTCCATTAGACAAAACCCACAACTACCAACCTTGGGCTTCCTGTGACTCTGCTGCACTACAGTGCCCTAAAACATTTTAGTAGTCCTATATATTTTTAACTAAAGAGAATCTACAAGACTCTCAAGATTTATAGAAGGTCTTTTGTCTCTTTGGATGTTTATTTAAGGTTTTTTTTTTTTTTGTACAGTGTCTTAAATCGTCCTGAAGCCTTAATAAATGATTTTAGAGTCACAACTTGTGTTGGATCTTTGGCCTGAGGCCCTTTCTTAATTTGAGACTTCTTTGCTGAAAGAAAGTTTTATTTTTGAATCCACTGTGTACTGACTCCTTTGTACACAATATATTTTTTTCTTCAGCTCATCTCTCTACTCTTATGTTTTAACATAGGTCATGAAAAGCCAATTAGCATTTTTATATTCTGTCTGGAAGTTTCTTTAACAAATCTTCCCACAGCAACATTTTGCAAATATTTCTTGATGTCTTCTTACGTATTTTATGTTTGATGGTCACATTGGGTCCTTATTTCATTTGAATTTATTTTATCTTCATTATGTGATTTAGGATCTACATTTAGTTTTCAAAAGGTATATCCCCATCAAAATTAATGATTTCCATTATTTATCAAAAAATACAAATTATACACTTATCATATGCTATTTAGAAACTCAGTCACTCATACTTATTGCCAGAGCCCTAATTTCAGAGCAAAAACACCATTGCAAATTATAACAGGAGGACAAATATAATTTTTAATTAGTTTACCATATATAAAAACAATCATATAGGAACAATGGAGCCAGATTGGCAAAGTAAGAGCAAAATAACTTGATAACACAAAAAGAAGAATTTAAATGGGATGAACAAAATAGCAAAACAATATTTTAGAAATGTAACCTGTATCCAGTTTGGTTGCTGCCCTTTTGGCAAATTATGCTCAGCATTGATATCACATAAAATGTCTCTCCAGCCACCTCCTCAAGGCACCCTTGACTTCTTTATTTCTCACACTGTATATAAGGGGGTTCAAGACAGGTATGAAGATGGTATAAAACACTGAGACCACCTTATCATGGTCCTTTGAATCGTTAGATTTGGACCTCATGTAGATGAACATGATGGTGCCATAGAAGAGTCCCACAACCACCAGGTGAGAGGAGCAGGTCTTAAAGGCTTTTTTCCCAGCTCCGGCTGACCGCATGCAGAGCACTGCAGCCAGGATAAGGCTGTATGAGGCCAAAATGAGAGACAAAGGGATCAAGAGCATCAGAATGCAGCAGACATACATGAAAAACTCAAAAATCGTGGTGTCAGCACAGGCAAGGCATACCAGTGATGGTGCTTCACAGAAAAAGTGATTGATTTCCCGTGAGTGACAGTAAGGGAAGCTCAAAGTGGCACCAGCCTGCATCAGCCCATCGATCCCTCCCAGGAGCCAGGAACCTGACGTCACGAGTAAACAGAGCTTCTGACTCATGAGAATGGGGTAGCACAGTGGGTGACATATGGCCACATAGCGGTCATAGGACATGGCCGTTAAGAGGAAGCATTCACTCCCTCCCAGAGTGAGAAGCAGGAAGATCTGGACTCCACAGCCAGTGGGAGAGATAGACCTAGTGTCCATCAGGTAGTTGGCTGCCATTTTGGGAACGATGGTGGAGACCAGCATCATCTCCATGAAAGAAAGCTGGCTAAGCAGGAAGTACATGGGCATGTGGAGTCCACATGAATGAGAATGATCATAAGGGTGTTGCCCATCAGTGAGGTGATGAAGATCATAAGCACCATGGCAAACAGGAATAGGTGGATCTGTGTGTGGTTAAAGGCCCTAGAAGAATGAAGTTTATTCCTGTGGTGCCGTTTGCATTGACCATGGCTCTACTGGTGCCTGAAAGATGTAAAATGATGCAGAAATAAGATTTGTTTAAAAGGAAAAAAAAAAAAAATTTTTTTTTTTTTTTTTAAAGGAAGCTTGTACATATCTTTATGAAAACTTGATCAAATGACTTGGGAAATCGCAGACTTGGAGGGCTAATTGCTACTTTAATCTTTCACTTACAAACAAGATTTTTGCCATAGCATAGTACTATCCATCTCTGCTGTTACTATACATTATTTTTTATTCACACAAAATTAGATAACATACATGTACAGTAGTACAACTTACACCTCTATTGTTTTTTAATAATTTGTCAGTATGCCACACGTAATTTACTCATGGTGTTAAGAAATATTACTTATGCAGTCCGAGTTCTTTACACTTTGGGTATTTCTATATTGAAGGAAATTCAGATTTATGCACTTTAGTAGGTATTGAGGTGATATGCCTATAGTTATTACTTTTGCATGTGTTTTAGATATTTGCTTAATGGATTCTCACATGATTTTCTTCAATATCAAGACAAATAAATTACAACTGATAAAACTAAGTTTGATGGGGAAAAAACAAAAGCAAAAATTCTCTATTCCACACTTACATGCAGCCTGTGCTCTAAACACACTAGGCTTTCAGCCACCACAGATACTACTGTACCCATCGCCATATCATTTATATTATCATGACTTGCTTTCCTGATCATGGTGCCTACATCTCATTAAGTTTAGAACCCCCTCAACATTTAAACTTTTATGTATTATGTTCTCAAACAATGCTGCTGATTTTAATTTAATATATAATGTATCCATTCTAAGGGAGCCCTGGTGGCACAGTGGTTAAGCTTTCGGCAGCTAACCAAAAGGTTGGCAGTTCAAACTCACCACCACTCCTTGGAAACTCAATGAGGCAGGTCTACTCTGTCCTATAGGGTCAGAATTGACTTGACAGCACAGGTGTTTGGGTTTTATCCATTCAAAAAAGTTAATAATTTCATAAATGAACATAATTTGTATTGCATGCAATTTTCACATAAATTTGGACATCAATAATCTTATACTTCTAAAAGTAGAAGACAAAAACTAATCCATTGATTATGACTTATCCAAATGATATTCTCATATAATGAACCTGAGGTCCAACATCTCCCACAGGTAAAATATACAGGTACTCATTCACTTTCAGAATAGCTCCTCTTTTCACTAGAACCTATAACTTCCGTTTCTTTTACGTCTAAGTATTTTTGGTGGTAGGAATGGATGCACATGTAAATGGATTCACCTATTATACTTAGGTAGGTGGTGTCTTTTGCTCACAAATTCAAATTGTCAGAGAGAGCTGTGAATTCAGGATTACCAACAGTATTATGTTTGGACTTCATTCATAATCTGTGGTGTAGTAAATCCTTTTTTAGTTTTTCTGTAATTTATTTGGAAAACATTGCAAATTTTGTGAATGGTCTATGATCTTCACACCTTTAATACATATTAAAATTTTTTGATTCTTAGTATATACCAACATTGACTTTCATATCAATAAAATATGTAGATGTTCCATTTTTCAAAATTGATATACATATGCTATAATAGTGAGCATATCATTCTTTTATGCTTTGTTCCCTCAAATATATATATTTTGAGTGAAATATATATATATTCCGTTTAATATATTGTTAACTACTGCCAAATTTTATTACATCATATATATGCAATTTATATATATAAATATAGATGTATATATATATAATGTTTATTTAAGAATACTTAGCTTCTTTCCAATCTTTTGTTAATATAACCCATATCCTTGTGCATGTGGCAATATTTTCTCAAGTAAATATTTCACTAGAATATTTTGGGTTTAAGATAATTGCATCTCCACCTTTTACACTCCAGTCAACTGTCAATTTGTGTGATAATTCCTCCACATATTTTACTGTTAGATGCGATAATTAACAGCAATCATGTAAGTGTGAAAATAAATTTAAATTGCATGTCACTTAAGTTACATGGCAGAAACTCTTTTAATCTATTCATCGACCTCTTGGATTTCTTCTGCAAACTGTGAATATCTCTAATTCATGGTTTCTAGATTGTTTGGCTTTTTCTTAATAATTTAAAGAACTTCCCATGTATTTTGTAATTTATATATTTAATTTATATATCTTTATAACTTGTTATTTATATGCATTGTGAATATCTTCTCCAGTTGATTTTATACATTTGACATTTTTGTTATTTTGGACTGAAGTTTTGCATTTTATATTACATATATTTGGGATACTTATATGATATTAATAATTTAATATTAATGTTCTGCATTTCATTAATAGGCTACCATTTTAAACAATTTCAATGTTATTTGGATCAAACAACTTGTTATTGGTATATAAGTTGTTTGAATCTATGATCATTGTTGATTTAATATTACATTGTACTGTCTTTGCATGCATGAATATTAAACATATTAAACTCACAAAATGTATTGCTATAGTTCATCTTTTAATTTGTAGTCTCTGATTTTTTTTTTTTAAACAAAAGAGGGATAATCAGTGTTCTTAAAGGCCACTAAAACATAGGGGTAAAGTAGTCTGTGTCTGTAGATTTTTTTTTTTTAAATATTGTATTCACTTTCCTATTAGTTTCAGGTAAGCTGTGTTTTCCTATTACTTTTTAAATTCATATGACTTTCTATTTTTAAGGAAACATTTTCCTTTTCTAATCTATTTTCTTTGTTAGCGTTTCTCACTGCATTGGGTGGATGGACAGGTCTGTGTCTCTGGCTGCCGCTGAACTGGAGGTCATGACATGCAAAGTTCATTCACTTAAGCTGGCCCTGGGTCAGGGCACACTGGGTATAGACATACGAGTTACGAGTCGCTTAAATAACATGAAGACTAGGAGTCAGAACTCTAAAGACCTGTCCATATTTTGTTCACAAATACGTGTTATATTTGGGGAAGGTCACTTACTTTCCTATGAGCCACTCTCCTTGTTTCTAGACTGGGAAAATTCACAGACTTTGGTAGACAGCTGTACTGGAGCACTGTTTTCAATTGTTTCCATCTGGCTCATTCTCTGCTTTGGCGATTTGATAACCACCTGCTAAGGCCCTGAGCTTAAGGGCAGCTTTCCAATGTTTCTCAGATGCCAAGATTCAATGAATATGATTTTGAAAGTCTTCTGTAGATTTAAATTTAAGATGAAATTATCTTAAATTAACTGTATTTGAAAATATTATCATATCAGGCATTCTATTCGCTGGACAAACAGTTCATATAATGTGAAATATATGTATATTTCACATTTAATCAGTATAAATTACGAAGTTCAGAAAAGTTACATGACTAATCTAATAATAAACATTTAAACTGGTAGCTGTGTTCATCTGAAGGTTGTCTGAACACAAAAGTACATATTTAATGGCCAGGTTTCTGGAGTTTGAATACCTATGCCACTGTTTAGTAGTTGGATAAATTTGAGCAATATGCTTAAACCTCAGTTTCATTATGTGCAAAATGAGATGACATAATAGTATCTACTATAGGATTATTTGATAACTACAAAATAAAATGTATATAAGTACATTGGAGAATGCATGCACAAGAAGATAGCTCTAAAAAGTTATTGATTATTATCATTATTATATTGTTATTGGCCATACATAGATGTTTCCTACCAAAATATTTTGAAAGTAAAATTAGTATTTTCCCAT
This sequence comes from Loxodonta africana, assembly GCF_030014295.1. Taxonomy (NCBI): domain Eukaryota; kingdom Metazoa; phylum Chordata; class Mammalia; order Proboscidea; family Elephantidae; genus Loxodonta; species Loxodonta africana. The sequence continues at coordinate 369,242 of NW_026975658.1, read as the reverse complement.
AACTCACATGGAATGTAATGTTACTTATTTCATACCAAAGAACAAAAATATCATTACATATCAGTCTTCATTTTTCAGCATAAGTGACATGTTTTCTGTGTTCCTTGAGATTTTTCTGTCTGCCCTCTGTCTGTCTACCTTCTATGAATTTATTCTGAACATAGAGGAAACACTCATGACCATGGTAAATTTAATTATTCCAAGGCTATTAGGTTACTTGATTATTAATTTTACAATGTGTTCTCATGCCTTTAATATTCAATGTGTTATAAGAATTGTAATAGATACCATGAAACTTGCCACAAATTCAATAATGTCTCAAAATTCAATCAAAATTTTTTAAAATAGCAGGTAAAAAGAGAAAATATTATCCGTATTTCACATCAAAAAGGCAGTTGTTCCCAAGTGAATTCAATTCTGTGTAATTCCACACTACCAAAGTACAAGAGGGTATGTAGATCAGATAAACTTCTAGTTGTCTATAATATTTCCGTACAATTTAAAAGAGGATAAAAACGTATTCCCATTTATTTTCTAGTTGTATAAAGTGGGTAATTGCAGAGAGCTCAGAGTACTTTTAGATCCATTGTCACATTTTTCTGTCTACCTCAATGTGGTGTTCCCAGAATTAGCAAAGCTTCCCCTTTCTCAAAGGTACACTCTATGTTACATACCCACCTGTCCAATATTCTGGCCTGGCACTAGTATGTTCATTTCTTCAATTCAATCCAAAACAATTCCAAGCCAAAATGACTCTTACTTCACATCTGCATGATATAGATGGAGTAACTCAGACATAACAAGGATTTTTATAACTGTAGCGAACAATGTCCCAAGTCCTGTGTTAACCCTGGATGTGCATTTCCTCATGGAATGTCACAACAATTAAATGAGGTAAACTGTCACTGTTTCAGATTTGCAGATGAAGGACTGGAGGGTTAGATTAATTTATTTTTCCCTGGTCTCAAAAGTAGGAAGCATGGGTCCAAAATCCTGGTCATGAAAGTAAACTCCCCACAGTTATTTTGGGCTTGCCAGCCAGTTTTTTGTTCCAATTATTATCTTAATAATGACAAAACTTTTTGAATAAAACAGACAACATAAATAAAGGAAAAAAAACTTTTTGAATAAAACAAACAGCATAAATGAAGAATGGACCCTCAAACACATCGTTGTTGTTAGATGCCATTAAGTCACCTAACACACGGCTACCCCGGGCAAAATGCTGCCCAGTCCTGCGCCATTCCCATAATCAGGTGTTGATCGGACTATTGCCATCCATCGGGTTCACTTTGGCTGACTTTTCAGAAGTAGATCGCTAGCCTTTTCTTCCTAGTGCATCTCAGTCTGGGAAATCTGCTGGAGCTCACTGGAGCAACTGTGAGTTCTGTGAAGTTAGGCACCTCTCTTATAAACTGTGTGTCTCAGGTTAGTGTATTTAAAATGGGTAACTGTCTTACTTTGTAAAAATGAAAAAAGTGCATGTAGAATGTTTAATTAAATTGTTTATATTTAGTATGTTATCAAACATAAATTTTGTCTCTACACAAACTTTTTCCCAAAGAGAAATTCATGAATAGAGAATTTAATAGAATCAGATACATGCATCCATTTACCTCAGAGTCAGAGTATTAACTAAGACTCAACTTTCCTAAAAGCTTAGTACAGATCGTCCCCGACTTAAGACATATTTGAGTTACAACGAACTGCCCTATGACTATCCTTTTTTTTATCTTTGTACATCTTATTATTAGTAATATGTACTACATATAACGTTGTAGCACGTAATTTGTTGATGTTATCATTCTCTTGCCAATCCCAAAGACAAATAAAGATTGGATTTATAAAGATATTGTTAATAGGAGACAAAAATAATGAATATTTTTTAAAAAATTAGATATTCTACTTATATCAGAGCTGACTTATGACAGAGTCTTCAGAATGGAACCCTGTCTTACACTGGGAAATACCTGTAATATTATTTTCATAATTACAATTTGATAAAGATACATTAGTGCAATATAATCATGAAAGGATGTTTTTTCTCACTGGAAATTAATACATAGTTTAAACGAAATTTTTATAATTTCTATGCATTCAAACATTATACACTCAATGTCTCTTTATGATATTCATTACCAGTAGGGATGCAATGAAGATTAATCTCAGGGTAAAAGTGAAAAATCCTTTATTAGTCAATTTGGCAATATGGAGTGAGAGCCAGAGAGCTAGTCTTGTCCCTTGAAGCATTGCCATACCTTGTGGATATCGTTCTAAAATATGACTAAAAAAGAAGGGCTGGGAGGAGACCCTGTAAACACAAAGGGCTTATTTTGCAAGGTTTTCCACAATGTGCATCCTGAACTATTGTAGAACTAATAAATTTCCCATGGAACACAATAAATATAACAGCTGGAACAAGCTTAGATATCATGCTAATTGTATAAACAATATTTTTCAAATTGTAAAAAATGTATATGGAAGAATATAAAAGGAATAGTTATGATGTTATCAAGTGCAATCCAGGTGCTTTAATTTCTGTGCTTTCCAAATAGTATGATTGTGATATAGTTTTTAAAATTACAGAAATTAAGTGGGCCACAGTGAAAGCATTAGCGCATACCATCCCCGGTTGTAAGCACTCAGTCTAGGAGTCGTAGCACTAACCTGCATCAGAGGAGCCACCGTGCAGGAGGTGTGGAATACTCTAAGCCTCTGGTTCCCAGATCACCGTTCGGATCCCCACCAATGCCTCTGTTGCCGGTATAAAATACAAGGCACCTGGCTAAAGCCTTAGGGATTCCTGAGCTTCAGGCTGCAGAAATGCTCGTGGGAAAGCATTCGGAAGAATACAGATGAGCACATGCTCTCCTCATTTATCACCTCCATACAGGATTATTTTAAAATTTCAGGATATTTGATCTCTGAAGATAATGACCTGTTTTATCAACATGCTAAAGTCAGGATGTGATTATTTTGAATATGATGCTTGCCTTATAATATTATTAGTATTAAACGAGATACGATGCATAAAGCACTTAACTCATACCTAGAAAATATACTTAGTCCACAATCCTGTTAACCTAAACTTTCACAATAACTAATGTGTCAAGAAAGAGCTGGTAATGATGTGGGGAATAGAGTGGACTTCTAGACATGTCTTACCCAACAAAAGGCCATGACCGAATTGAACTTTTCCAGTCTTGAAACTTTCTAGTTATATATTTTGGGCCTGTTATATAACCTCTCTGAGCGTCAGTTTAATCATCTGTAAAAGGGGCATAATAATGCCTCTTCCATAGGATTATTTTTAGGGGCTACTGTATAGAATAAGGAGCCCTGGTAGTGCAGTTGTTAAGAGCTCAGCAGCTGACCAAAACGCCCACAGTTCAAATTCACCAGAAGCTCCTTGGAAACTCCATGGGGCAGTTCTACTCTGTCCTATTGGGTCTCTATGAGTTGGAATAGACTTGATGACAATGGGTTTGGTTTTGGTTTCAGGTATGGAATAAATATAAAGTACCAGATCTATCAAATAAATATAATTTCATTATCTCCTTTCTTCTCTGCTTTAGCTGAATATGTTGACTTATGAACTGACATACAGTAATGAGAGTTTTTTTTTTAATGTCTTTATCTTGCAACAGAAAACAGTAAAAATCAGTTGCCATTGAGTTACATCTGACTCATGGCAACCCTGTGTGTGTCAGAGTGGAACTGTGCTCTGTAGAGTTTTTAATGGTTGATTTTTCAGAAGTAGATCACCAGGTCTTTCTTCCAAGGTGCCTTTGGGTGGACTTGAACCTCCGTCTTTTCAGTTAGCATCTGAACATGTTAACTGTACCACCCAGGGGCTCTGCTCCAGGAGATTATACAGTATAAGTGTTTGCACCACTCAGGAGCTCCAATATGGGAGGTTATACGATGCTGTGCTACATAATCAAAATATAATAAGCATTAACTGATTGATTTGTTACAGCTCTGCTTATGAACTGGTTAAGGGTTAAGAAAATGGGCTGAATTATTGCCGTGCAATGAATCACTTTTATATGGCTTTTCTAGCCCTGGTCTTGTAATTTCACAAAATGATTGTCTGGGCCAAAATTTTGCAAGGTATTAGTAGATTTACTACAAAACTAGTGGATTGAAAATTCACTTAATGGGATTGTGCCCTTTGTGGTCCAACTAGGAGATTGGTTGTTGTTCCTATTCTGTTAGGCTTATATAAGGGCCAAATCCACAGAGGTTCTGGGGCCCCTCACTACCATCAAAAAGAGCATAGAGTGGAGTGCATCCTTTGGACCCAGGGTCCCTGCATTGAGAACTCCCTATATTAAGAAGAGAGAGTTGTAACAGTGAAGACAGGGATGGTGGGCTTGCTGGTCCATAGAGAGAGAACTGAGTGTCTTTGCGCAGGCTTGTGCCTCCTACTAAAGTACTGCAACAGTTGTACCTGCGGGACAGAGACCTGAGTGTGGCTGGTGTAATTTGCTTCCTTCCCCCTTTGGGCATCGTGGTGGGAACAATACATTCCCTCATGCAGGGTAGGCCTTGGTATCACGGCAGCAAGACAGAGAACCACTCTGGCCTGGGTAGCATGGTAGGAGGCAGCAGCATAGGTCAAAAAGGGCCCAGGGGCAGAAGCTCAGGAGATCCTGTGCAGGGGTCTTTCCATTAGTGAAGCAAGGCCCAGTGAGGCCCAGGGGCAGAGCAGAAGCCTCGGAAGCCATGCAGGTGTCCCAGGTAACATGGTGGCAGCCAGAGGCAGTGGTGACATGAAGACAACATTTGACCAGAAACACAATGTGCCAGTACAGTGATATTAGAAAGAATATGAGTAATTTGGAGAAGAATAAGCAGATCTGCTTTGAGAATTTGTTTTACTGTTTACTGTTTGCTTTCTAGAAATAATAATAGTGGCTTTCACTTTGCCAATATTGTGTAAATGTCTTGATCACAGATGGCTGTAGCACTCATGGAATGGTTGATGCCAGTGGTTGTACATGCCTCATTCCTAGTTGTCTGGTAGTTTGAGGCACATCCTGTTTGCATGTGCAATGTGGTTAGATAGACAAACCACACAATTATATAATTATACTAGGATTGTCAAACCAATCTATGAAGGGATATTTGAATTTTATTTTCAAACAGGCATATACCTATGGATATAGTCAATAATATGAGAAAAAAGAAAGTGAAAGTAGAAATATAAGTCAAATTCTGGTAACCCTGAATAAATTAATTAAAAGAGAAAATAATAATATTAAAATCAATAACAAAAATCAGGACAGTTAATATTTATTGAGTTATTAATTTCTGACAAAACAATAATAGTAGAAGACTTCAACACACCACTTTTGGTGAAGGACAGGACATCCAGAAAGAAGCTCAATAAAGATACGGAAGACCTAAATGCCACAAACAACCAACTTGACCTCATAGACATATACAGAACACTCCGCCCGACAGCAGCCAAGTATACTTTCTTTTCTAGTGCACATGGACATTCTCTAGAAGACCACATATTACGGCATAAAGTAAGCCTTAGCAGAATCCAAAACATTCAAATATTACAAAGCATCTTCTCTGACCATAAGGGCATGAAGGTGGAAATCAATAACAGGAAAAGCAGGGAAAAGAAATCAGACACTTGGAAACTGAACAAAACAAAAGACTGGATTATAGAAGGCATTAAGGATGGAAGAAAGAAATTCCAATGAGAATGAAAACACTTCCTGTAAAAACGCTGGGATACAGTGAAAGAAATGCTCAGAAGTCAATTTATATCAATAAATGCACACATCCAAAACGAAGAAGGGGCCAAAATCAAAGAATTATCCCCACAACTTGAACAAATAGAAAGAGAGCAACAAAAGAAACTCACAGGCACCAGAAAAAAAAAAAACAAATACTAAAAATTAGAGCTGAACTAAAAGAAATAGAAAACAATGAAAAGAATTAACAAGACCAAAAGCTGGTTTTTTTGAAAAAACTAACAAAATTGATAAACCATTAGCCAAACTGACAAAAGAAAAACAGGAGAGGAACCAAATAACCTGAATAAGAAATGAGATGGGCGATATTACAACATACCCAACTAAAATTAAAAGAATCATATCAGATTTCTGTGGAAAATTGTACTCTGACAAATGTGAAAACCTAGAAGAAATGGGTGAATTCCTAGAAACACACTGCCTACCTAAACTAACACAAAAAGAGGTAGAACAGCTAAATAGACCCATAACAAAAGAAGAGGTGGAAAAGGCAATCAAACCCCCCCCACCCCAAAAAAGCCCTGGACAGCTTCACTGCAGAGTTCTACCAAACTTTCAGAGAAGAGTTAACACCACTACTACTAAAGGTACTTCAGAGCATAGAAAGGACAGAATACTACCAAACTCATTCTATGAAGCCACCATATCCCTCATACCAAAACCACGTAAAGACACCACAAGAAAAGAAAATTATAGACCTATATCCCTCAGGAACTTAGATACAAAAATCCTCAACAAAATTCTCGCCAATAGAATTCAACAACATATCAAAAAAATAATTCACCATGACCAAGTGGGATTCATACCAGGTATGCAGGGATAGTTCAACATTAGAAAAACAATTAATGTAATCCATGACATAAATAAAACAAAAGACAAGAATCCTATGATTTTATCAATTGATGCAGAAAAGGCATTTGACAAAGTCCAACACCTATTCATGATAAAAACTTGAGCAAAACAGGAATAGAAGGAAAATTTCTCAACATAATAAAGGGCATTTATATAAAGCCAACAGCAAACATCACCCTAAATGGAGAGAGCCTGAAAGCATTCCCACTGAGACTGGGAACCAGACAAGGATGCCCTTTATCACCGCTCTTACTCAACATTGTGTTGGAGGTCCTAGCCAGAGAAATTAGGCTAGATAAAGAAATAAAGGGCATCTAGATTGGCAAGGAAGAAGTAAAAGTATCTCCATTTGCAGGTGACATGATCTTATACACAGAAAACCCTAAGGAATCCTTCAGAAAACTACTGAAACTAATAGAAGAGTTCAGCAGAGTATCAGGATACGAGATAAGCATACAAAAATCAGTTGGATTCCTCTACACGAACAAAAAGAACATTGAAGAGGAAATCACCAAATCAATGCCATTTACAGTAGCCCCCAAGAAGATAAAATAATTAGGAATAAATCTTACCAAAGATGTAAAAGACTTATACAAAAAAACTGCAAAACACTTCTGCAAGAAACCAAAAGAGACTTACATAAGTGGAAAAACATACCTTCCTCATCGATAGGAAGACTTAACATTATAAAAATGTCTATTCTGCCAAAAGGGATCTATACATTTAATGCAATTCCGGTCCAAATCCCAACGGCATTCTTGATGAGATGGAGAAACAAATCACCAACTTCATATGGAAGGGAAAGAAGCCCCAGATAAATAAGGTATTACTGAAAAATAAAAACAAAGTGGGAGGCCTTACTTTACCTGATTTTAGAACCTACTATACCACCACAGTAGTCAAAACAGCCTGGTACTGGGACAACAACAGATACATGGACCAATGGAACAGAATTGAGAATCCAGATATAAATCCATCCACATATGAGCAGTTGATTTTTGACAAAGGCCCCAAAACAGTTAAATGGGGGGAGAAGACAGTTTTTTTTAACAAATAGTGCTGGCATAACTGGATATCCATCTGCAAAAAAGTGAAACAAGACCCATACCTCACTCCATGCAAAAAAATGAGCTCAAAATGTATCAAACACCTAAATATAAAATCTAAAAAAAAGGTAAAGATCATGGAAGAAAAAATAGGGACACTGTTCGGAGCCCTAATACATGGCATAAATAGTATAGAAAACATTATTAAAAATACAAAACAAAAACTAGATAACTGGGAGCTCCTAAAAATCAAAAACCTATGCTCATCCAAAGACTTCACCAAAAAAGTAAAAAGACTACTTACAGAATGGGAAAAAGTTTTCAACTATGACATTTCCAATCAGCGCCTGATCTCTAAAATCTACATGATACTGCAAAAACTCAACTACAAAAAGACAAATAACCCAATTTAAAAATGGGCAAAAGATATGAATAGACACATCACTAAAGAAGACATTCAGGTAGCTAACAGATACATGAGGAAATGTTCACGATTACCAGCCATTAAAGAAATGCAGACCGAAACTACAATGAGACTTCATCTCATTCCAACAAGGCTGGCGTTAATCCAAAAAACACAAAATAGTAAATGCTGGAGAGGCTGTGGAGAGATTGGAACACTTATACACTGCTGGTGGGAATGCAAAATGGTACAAGCACTTTGGAAATCAATTTGGGTCTTCCTTAAAAATCTAGAAATAGAACTACCATAGGACCCAGCAATCCCATTCCTTGGAATATATCCTAGAAGAATAAGAGCCTTTACACAAACAGGTATATGCACACCCATGTTTATGCAGCACTGTTTACAATAGCAAAAAGATGGAAGCAACCAAGGCACCCTAAGAACTTGAGAAATAGTTTAAACTGAGAAGAAAACATTCTTTTGTCATTACCAGAGGGGGGAGCGAGGGAGGGCGGGAAAGGGGTTTAGATAGTAATAGGAACTATTTTAGGTGAAGGGAAAGACAGCACACAATACAGGGGAGGTCAGCACAATTGGACTAAACCAAAAGCAAAGAAGTTTCCTGAATAAACTGAATACTTCAAAGGCCAGCGTAGCAGGGGCAGGGGTCTGGGGACCATGGTTTCAGGCGACATCTAAGTCAATTGGTACAATAAAATCTATTAAGAAAACATTCTGTATCCCACTTCGAAGAGTGGCATCTGGGGTCTTAAACGCTAGCAAGCAGCCATCTAAGATGCATCGATTGGTCTCAACCCACCTGGATCAAAGGAGAATGAAGAACACCAAGGACACAAGGTGATTACGAGCCCAAGGGACAGAAAGGGCCACATGAACCAGTGACTACATCATCCTGAGACCAGAAGAACTAGATGGTGCTTGGCTACCACTGATGACTGCCCTGACGGGGAATACAACAGAGAACCCCTGAGGGAGCAGGAGAGCAGTGGGATGCAGACCCCAAATTCTCATAGAAAGACCAGACTTCATGGTCTGAGATTAGAAGGACCCTGGTGGTCATGGCCCCCAGACCTTCTGTTGGCCCAGGACAGGATCCTTTCCTGAAACCAACTCTTCAGACATGGATTGGACTGGAAAATAGGTTGGAGAGGGATGCTGGTGAGGAGTGAGCTTCTTGGATCAGGTGGACACTTAAGACTATGTTGGCATCTCCTGCCTGGATGGGAAATGAGAGGGTGGAGGGGATTAGAAGCTGGTGAAATGGACACGAAAAGAGAGAGTGTAGGGAGAGAGCGGGCTGTCTCATTAGGGGGATAGCAATTGGGAGTATGTAGCAAGGTGTATATAAGTTTTTGTGTGAGAGACTGATTTGATTTGTAAACTTTCACTTAAAGCACAATAAAAACTATAAAAAATATATTTATTGAGAAATTACTGAGTGAGCTATATCGTTCCTAACAGTCTATTTGCATGATTTCATCGAAGGAGATTCATGAAGATAATGTTATTTTTAGCTCCCACTGACTTTTGATGAAACTGGATCTTAGTAAAGTTAAGTTACTGCCCAAGGTTAAAACCTTAAAAAGATTAGACTAGGAAAATGGTCTGGTGGTCTATTTCCAATAATTAGCCAATGTAAAACTTATGGATCACAACAGAACATTGTCTGACTCACTTCCTTTGGACAAACCATTAGGAGGGATCAATCTAATGCAGGACCTCATGCTTGGGGAAATACCGGGCCAGAGAGGATAAGGGAGACCTTTGTTGAGGCAGACTGGCACAATAGCCACTATAGTCATTGCAAATTTGTACTTGTTTAGTGAATTATTTTAATACATTTTTTACTGCAGTAGAGATATTTTTAATTTTATTGAAGTTTGTAAACAGATACAGTTAAACAAAAAGTCATAGTAGTACAGTGAGATGAATTAACTCAAAGGGAAGAGAACTGAGTACAAATATCCTAGAAGAAGAAGTAGAATGTTTTTTGACATCTGGGAGCTGACCTGGCACTATCAATTAGGTTTTTGTATTGCCAGGAGCTGGCCTTGATGTCTGCCTGTTGAACAGACATGGTTTTACAAAATATCAATACGGAAGATAGGAAAAAGATTCTCCAAAGGTGTCCTTGTCTCAATCCCTGGAATCTGTGAATATGTTAAGTTACATGGCAAAGGAGAATTAAGATTGTACATGGAATTAAAATTGTTAATCAGCTGACCTTAAGAAAGAGTATCCTCTGATTATAATGACATAAAATTAGAAATCAATAACAGAAACAGTAAGGAAAAAAAATCAAATACGTGGAAACAGAACAACACCTTGCTTAAAAACTACTGGATTATAGAAGAAATCAAGGATGGACAAAATAAATTCATAGAATTAAATGAAGAATGAAAACATGTCTTACCAGAACCTTTGGAAAACAGCAAAAGCAATGCTTAGAGGTCAATTTACAACAATAAATGCACACATTCAAAAAGAAGAAAGTGCCAAAATCAAAACATTAACCCTACAACTTGAACAAATAGAGAGAAACAAAAGTAGCCCTCAGGCACCAGAAGAAAGGAAATAATAAAGGTTAGAGCAGAAATGAATGAGATAGAGAATAGGAAAACAATTGAAAGAGTAGACAATACTAAAAGACGGTTTTTTGAAAAGATCAACAGAATCAATAAACCATTGGTCAAATTGACAAAAGAAAAAACAGGAGAGGAAGCAAATAACCTAAATAAGAAATAGAATGGGTGATATCACAACAGACCCAATGGAAATAAAAAGGATCATAACAGAATACTATGAAAAATTGTACTCTAACAAATTTGAAAATCTAGAAGAAATGGACAAATTTCTAGGAACACACTACTTACCTAAACTAACACAAATTGAGGTAGAAAAACTAAATAAACCCACAACAAAAGAAGAGATTGAAGAGATAATTAAAAAAATAAAAACCACCACCAACAAAAAAGCCCTGGCCCAGACGGCTTCACTGGAGAATTCTACCAAACTTTCAGGGAAGAGTTAACACCATTACTACCAAAGGCATTTCAGGCATAGAAAAGGATGAAACACTCGCAAACTCATTCTATGAAGCCAGCATAACCATGATAGAAAAGTCAGGTAAAGATCCACAAAAAAAAGAAAATTACAGACCAATATCCCTCATGAATATAGACCCAAAAATCCTCAACAAAATTCTAGCCAATAGAATTCAACAACATATCAAAAAATAATTCACCATGACCACGTGGGATTCATACCAGGTATGCAGGGATGGTTCAACATTAGAAAAACAATAATGTAATCCATCACATAAATAAAACAAAAGACAAGAACCACATGATCTTATCAACTGATGCAGAAAAGGTATTTTTAAAAGTCCAAAACCCATTCTTGATAAAAACTCTCAGCGAAATAGGAATAGAAGGAAAATTCCTGGACATAATAAAGGCCATTTATACAAAGCCAACAACCAACATCATCCTAAATGAAGAGTCTTAAAGCATTCCCCTTGAGAAGGGGAACCAGACATGGATGCCCTTTGTCACCACTCATATTCAACATTGTACTGGAGGCCCTAGCCAGATCAATAAGGCAAGAAAAAGAAATAAAGTGCATCCAAATTGGTAAGGAAGAAGTAAAAGTATCCCTATTTGCAGATGATATGGTTTTATACATGGAAAACCCCCCAAAATCCACAAGAAAACTACTACAACTAAAATAGAAGATTTCGCAAAATATCAGGATATAAGATAAACATACATAAGTCAGTCAGATTCCTCTGCACCAAAAGAGAGAACTTCCAAGAGGAAATCACCAAATCAATACCATTATAATAGCCCCCAAGAAGATAAAGTATTTAGGAATAAATTTAAACAGAGGTGTAAAAAACCTACACAAAGAAAACTACAAGACACTATTACAAGAAATCAAAAGAGACCTAAATAAGTGGAAAAACATACCATGCTGATAGACAGGAAGACTCAACGTTATGAAAATGTCAGTTCTTCCCAAAGTGAGCTACAGATACAATGCAATCTCAATCCAAATTCCAATGACAACTTTTAGCATGTTGGAGAAACAAATCACAAACTTCATATGGAAAAGGAAGAAGCCCCAAATAAGTAAAGAACTACTGAAGAAGAACAAAGTGGGAGGCCTCACACTACCTGATGTTAGAACCTGTTATACCACCATGATAGTCAAAACAGCCTGGTACTGGTACAACAGACACATAGACCAATATAACAAAATTGAGAACCCAGACGTAAATCCATGCACCTATGAGCAGCTGATAGTTGACAAAGGCCCAAAGTCCATTAAATGGGGGAAAAGACAGTCTTTTTAACAAGTGGTGCTGGCGTAACTGGATATCTGTCTGCAAAAAAATGAAACAGGACCCATACCTCACATCATGCACAGAAACTAACTCAAAATGATCAAAGACCTAAATATAAAACCTAAAATGATAAAGATCACGGAAGAAAAAATAGGGACAATGCTAGGAGGCCTGATACACGACATAAACAGAATACAAACCATAACCAACAATGCAGAAACATCAGAAGAGAAACTAGATAACTGGGGTCTGCTAAAAATCAGTTATGCTCATCAAAAGAGTAAAAACAGAACCTATGGATTGGGAAGAAATTTTTAGCTATGACATATCTGGTAAGGGTCTAATCATTAAAATCTACAAAATACAGCAACACCTCAACTACAAAAAGGCAAATAAAAAAAATTAAAAATGGGCAAAGTATATGAACAGACACTGCACCAAAAAAGATATTCAGGTGGCTAATGTACACATGAGGAAATGCTCATGATCATTAGCCACCAGAGAAATGCAAATTAAAACAACAAAGAGATGTCTTATCACCCCAATAACACTGGCGCTAATCCAAAAAAAGGACACCCTGGTGGTGTAGTGGTTAAATGCTGTTAACCAAAAGGTCGGCAGTTGGAATCCACCAGGCGCTCCTTGGAAACTCCACAAGGCAGTTCTATTCTGTCCTATAGGGTCTCTATGAGTCAGAAATGACTCAATGGCGATGGGTTTGGTCAATCCATAAACCACAAAATAAAAATGTTGGAGAGGTTGTGGAGAGATTGGACTCTCATGCACTGCTGGTGAGAATGTAAAATGATACAATCACTTTGGAAAACAATCTGGTGCTTCCTTAAAAAGCTAGAAGTAGAAATACCATAAGATCCAGCAATCCCACTCATAGGAATATACCCAAGAGAAGTAAGAGCAGTCGCAGGAATAGACACATGCATACCATGTTCATGGGAGCACCATTCACAACAGCACAAAGATGTAAACAACCTAAATGCTCACCAACAGACGAATGGGAAACAAATTATGGTACAGACACACAGTGCAGCCTACTGACGGAGCCCAGTTCTACTCCGACACCCAACGGGTCACTGTGAGTTGCGTTTGATTCTACTGCAACTGGTGGTGGTTTTTGTTTTATATGAAGATATAGCTGTAGCTATGTTGTTGTTGATGTCTTGTGCTGAATGTTGTTGTTGAGAGCAGTTGCTATTTAGTTGGCTTCTACTCAAAGTAACCTAATATATAAGAGAAAGAAATTTTCCCTGGTCCCGTGCCATCCTAATGATTGTTGGTATGTTTGAGTCCATTGTTGTTGTTATTGGGTCAATCCATCTTTTTGAGGGTTTCCTTTATTTTTGTGATCTTCTACTTCACCTAACAGGACTTCTTTTCCTAGTGATCGGTCTTTCCAGATAATGTGTCCAAAGTAAGTAAGATGAAGTCTTGCCATCCTCATTCCTAAGGAACATTTCACTGTTTTATTGTAAGACTGATTTTTTTGTTCTTTTGTTAATCCATGGTACATTCAATATTCTTCACCAACACCACACTTCCACGCATCAGTACTTCTCCTGCCTTCTTTTTTCATTGTCCAGTTTTCACATTCACAGAGGCGAACAAAAAGACCACAGTGTTGAATAGAAGTAGGGAAAAGAGATATCCTTGCCGTGTTCCTGATTTTATGGCAAAATCTTTCAGTCTTTCACCATTGAGTATAAAGTTAATTGTTGGTTTTTCACAACTGTCCTTTATCATTTTAAGGAAGTGTACTGAGGTGAAGGAAATTCAGAACTATATGACAGTATTGCACAACAAGCTATTTAATGGGGCCAACACATTGAAAGTCACATGCAAGGGGGTGGTCCCTGTAGCAGAAGGTCTTCCAGAGGCTAGAGTCACAGGTAGCATCAGAAGGAGAAGAGAGCAAGAAAGCTCCCAGGGGTGAGAAGCGATATCCTCCTGCAGCCAGGCGATAAGTCTCTGGGTCAGAGAGCTCTAAAAGCAGCAGCATCTTAGGGTCTTTATAACTACAGGAATTTATCTTCTTTTTTTTTTTTTTTTTTAGGACTAGCAGAAGTTGAGTCCAGTTTTGCAGGGTATGTAAAACAGGCAGGTCCTAAGTTGCTAAAAATCTGCTTATCTGGGCTATTTTTAAATCAGTTGGACATGTACAAGTTTGAGTTTCATGCCAGTTTCTTTTTTTTTTCCATATAATACGCCTCGGCTTACTTGAAGAAGTAAATAACTTGGGGCTAATACACAGAGGCCATTTTTGACTCTCACACAATAGGAAGTTTGCTTTTATTCCTGATTTTTGAGTGTTTTTTTGTTAAACGCTTTTTTCTGCATCAGTTGATAGATCATCCCCCTCTCCCTACGTTCTATTAATGTGTTGCATTACACTGATTGACTTTTATATATGCTGCACTTGTGGGACAAAGCACACAGGGTTATGGCATATGGTCCTTTTAATATGCTGCTGGATTGGAGTTTTACTATTTTGTTGAGGATTTCCGTAGATATTTCTATGCAATATTTTTTTCTGATGGCTTTGTCTGGCTAAATATCAGGATGCTGATAGCATCATGGATTGAGTTACAAATTATTCCTTCCTTTTAGTTTTTGGAAAAGTTTGAGAAAGATTGATGTTAATTTCTATTTGATGCCTTCTTTATAATTTCTTTGTCATTATTGATATTCTCTATTCGTTGAGACATTCTCCTGTTTTCCTTTAGGTCTTTGACCACGTTTAACACAGTAGATTTAAACAATTTGCCTAGCAATTCTATGTCATTGGTTCTTCAGGGACTGCTTTCACCGATTTTTTTTTTTTTTTTTCCTGTGAATTGGTTGTACTTCCTGTTTCTTGGCATGCCTAGTATTTTTACCAAACACTGGGCTTTGTGAATTTTATGTGTTAACTCTGAAAAGCAGATTCTCCAGCCTACCTAGTGCTTGCTGTTATTGTTGAGGGCTGCGGTCATCTGTTTAGTGACATTTCCAAACTATTTATTTGTTTGTATGTATTTATTATTTTTCATAGACTGTTTTCTTTGCCATGTGTGGTCACTGAAGTCTATCTTCAGTTATTTTAGTGGTCAACCAGTGACCTGATAGAGACCTTTTTTGGGGTCAAAAAGAGAAGAAAAAGAAAACTAAAAACCCTTTCCTGGTCATTGAAGATTGACTCTGAATTAGGTACTCTTTCAATGCTTAGCCAGGCCACCTACAACTGGGCCTTAGTCTACACCTCCGTTTGTGCAGAGCCCAAAGATCTGCCAGAGGCTCAAACCTAGGGTCCTCTCAGGTCTTGTCTGAGCATGCATTCAACCTGGGTATGTACATTGGATCTCTGATCCTTCAGTACATTCAGTATCTCTACAAACAGTTTATTCTCCCATGCATCTGCCTCATCAGCCTCTTCTTTTCCAGGCTATCAGGTTTGTCTGCTTCTTTCCCTGTTCTCCATTCCTTACCTAAGCTGGTTATGGCATTATATGTCTTTAAGGCTTTTCACAGACAGACACCACCTGGTAGCCACTCATGTCTGAGAGGAGTAAAGCCAAGGCCTATCTCAGAGCAAGTATCTCTGGAACTACCAGATTGGTCAAAATAAACAACAACAACATTTTTAGAAAAAAGATCTGTCTTGTCCACACCCTGGCACCAGCAAGCCACGCCAGGAATGTGGGCTGCTGTCTTCATGGCAGCTGCCAAGTGGAGAATGGGGGATAGTAGGTGAATAAACAAAAATGCCACAATTTTTCATCAAAATTCAACAGCATCTTTTCTCATGAAGCACTTAATGTTTATTCTGTCAGGTTTTTTTCCCACTTATTCATTGCTTCAGGGAAACCCTGGTGGCCTAGTGGTTAAGTGCTATGGCTGCTAACCAAAGGGTCGGCAGTTCGAAGCCTCCAGGCGCTCCTTGGAAACTCTATGGGGCAGTTCTACTCTGTTCTATAGGGTCGCTATGAGTGGGAGTCGACTCGATGGCATTGGGTTTGGTTTTTGGTTTTTTTCATTGCTTCAGTGGAGGGAATGAATCCTATACCTTCTTAACACACTGTTTTCTGTAACATCCCCTCTCCTGATGTTTTTAAGTGGCCTTTCTCTTATTTCAGAAACACTGGTGGCATAGTGGTTAAGTGCTATGGCTGCTAACCAAGAGGTCAGCAGTTCGAATCCACCAGACGCTCCTCGGAAACTCTATAGTGCAGCTCTACTCTGTCCTATGGGGTCGCTATGAGTCGCAATCGACTTGATGGGAGTGGGTTCGGTTTTCTGGTTTTCTCTTATTTCAGTATTTGCTTGGTTGCTGTAAATATTTTAAAACTTTCTAAATTTCAAAAAAAGTTGATTCTAACACTTTTTGCTTTGTCGCTGTTTCTGTGCAGGAACAGGCCCTCCACAGAAGCTATCTGAGGCTATCAACTTGGTCATTTTCACTGACATTATCCACATCTCATTTTTTAAAAATATACACGGATATACAATTGATCCAACAACTTTCACTGAAATGTGTATCCTTTTATCACTCCCCATACAAGCACCTGACATATGTGACTCATCATTGTACACATATGTGTGCATCTGAATTATGTATTCTCTTCCACTGGTCTATAATTATATCAATACAAATTTTTAATATCACATAGAATGATGCATCTCATTTTATTATTTTTAAAATTCCCTTTGAGCTATTACTGTTTTTTGCATCATTTTATATAAATTCTATAGCCAACTTGTAAATTAAACACACACACATGCACACACTGATGGGATTCTAATGGGGATTATATTGAATTTATGTAATAATTGAAATGATTTATTTTTTCATTGTTCAGTATAATTCATGGATAATGCACTTAAATATAATGGTTTCATTACAAGTAAGTATGGGTAGCAGCTAGGGGGAGGCATGAGGAATCTTCTCAAGTGCTAATAATATGTTACTACTTTCATATAGGTTCGTTCAATTTGCGATAATCTATCTGATTAGTTGTGAATGTACTGTATATGGATTTCTTTATTCTGTATAACTTACACAAATCATCCTTCAAATTGCTATTAAAAAAAGTTTGTTAGCTATAGCTGTTGAAGTTTAGGCATCGTATTTAGTCAGGTTTAGGCTCTATTGGAACTCAAAAGCATGAAAATGGTCAAAAATACTACAAAAATTAATCACAATAATAAAAGATCAAGGATGTATAAAACTCTAAGGCCAAGATCAAGAAGCTGGGGTGGAGATTACCTGAAACTTGAAGCTAGCAACTGGACATACAACCATATACTTCACTGACTGATGTGGTCTGCAGATGTGAACTTTCATGCAGTCTGTGTGAAAAATATTTAAATATGTTAAAATTCATTAAATTTGAATGTACATTTATTAAAATATGGATTTATTATTTTCATTTTTGATAGTAAGTATAAATTAGAATTTCAAACTTTATGTAAAACACAAATGGTTTACACACTTAAGTAATTTCACCACCAATTCCATTCGTAGATATATACAAAATACAAACTCTTGTTTATGGGAAACAGGAGACAAATGCAACAATGTTTATAAGTGCATTGTATATAATAGTAGACAACTAGAAATAAAACAAGCATCTATCAGCAACAACACCAACAACAAAAAATGGATAAATGTGTAGTATAGTCTTAAAATAGAATGCCATTCAATAATAAAATAGAATGGGCTGTCATTTCATTCAACCTGGAGCGTTAGTAATGTCAACCGAAAAAACAATTTTCAAAAAGATTATCTACAACTTAAGACCCCTTTATTAAGTTCTACAGCATCTAAAAATATTTTCTAATACCCTATGAATTCTATATTATAATTATAGCAAGAGAATTAAAAAAACAAAAATTCAGAATGATGATAGAGGTATAGGAGGATATGAGGAGTCCCTGGATGGTGCGAACAGTTAACATAGTCACTGCTAAATGAAACCTTGGTGGTTCGAGTCTACCCAGAGGTATAGGAGGATATGAAGAGTCCCTGGATGGTGCGAACAGTTAACATAGTCACTGCTAACTGAAAGCTTGGTGGTTCGAGTCTACCCAGAGGCACCTCAGGAGAACGGATTGGTGATCCACATTAGAAAAATAAGCCGTTGAAAACCCTACCAAGAACAGTTCTACTCTGACACACATGGGGTCGCCAAGAGTTGGAGGAGCACTAAAGATAAATTTACTATTTTAGTTGTTGGGTTGGGTGGTGAACTTACAGGTATACATTATATTATAAACAAACTGACCGAAGTAAGGCATTCATAGACCAATAAACACATTTTGTCTTGAGCCAGAAATGAGTGTTCCTAAAAGCCATTACATATAATTATTATTAAAATTATTGACAATGGATCCAGAAAAATCTTGTCAGTGAATCTCTAAAATATTTCACAGAAATATACACTTTCTTCCAATACCATTGTTCATGCACTGATGGCACACTGGTTGTATTTTGCTCTCATGGTTTATATTCCACTTTATATTTAGCAGCAAGTAGTTTAGCAACCCACTGCATTATTTATTATCAACACTCAGACTCTAAGAAGTTTTCATATATTACTCATTGGAAAATAAATGATTAAATCCACTTTGGATAACGCTAAAAAAAAAATTTTTTTTTTTTTTTTATTAGAGCTAAACATGTGCCTAATTTATGACCAAGCAATTTCAATTTAGGTATATGTACAAGAGAATTGAGTTCACGTGTTCTCAAAAAACACTTGTACAGGAAGCTTTATGGTAGTTTCATTCATTATAGTCAAACATTTCTGACATCAGAATGGAAATAATTATTCTAAGCCATATGATGGAATTCAGCTTTGTAATAAAAATGATGGAGACACTCAAAAATATGGTTAAACCTTTTAAACATGTTTAGGAAAAGAAGCCAGACATCAAAGAGAACTTATTTTCTGATTTAAAAGTTTCGACTCAATGGTGATGAGAAATAAGAGCTTCTATTTAATGGCGATAGAAGCCAGAATAATGATTGTAATTGTGGGCCTAAGGCATTAACATGAAAGTAGCATAAGAGATGACGAATGATGAAATGCTCCACCTGTGGTTTCCCTCAAGCTGTAATGATGACAGTTCCACACTTCCAGTTGTTAATTTCAAGTTTTAGCCCAATTCTGAAAGCTTCTTATTTCATAGTATTTCACATCCCATGTGTCCACAAAACTCAAATGTCTGCTTTCTCCCAGTCTCCTGAATCTGCCCAGTCTTTGCCTCTCCACTAATATCCCCTTGGTCCAAGGTAATATCTTGTCACAGCTGGACTACTGCAATGGCTTTCTTCTGCCCACATCAATTCTCTACCACAACTCTGCAAAGGTAGCCCATCGTTTTAGGTTCAAAACCACAATCCTCACATCGATCTAATTTACACTGTAAGACCCAGCTCCAAAACATATACCTATTTTCTGTGTCTCACCAATTTACTCCTTGATCTTTTGTGACTATGCTGGGCATATCCCCACCTCAGGGAATTCTCACTTGTTCTTTGCTCTTCCCAGAACATTCATCCACAGATATCCACTTGTCTCTTGTCCTCGACTCCTTTTACTTTTTGACAAATGTTGCATTCTTGGTTCTCCCTTCTCTGTTTGACTTAACATTGCAAATACCCTTTGTTTTCCCGATTCCAATTTTCCACTTAGTTCTTCTTCATGGTGATTAATACTTTTTGGTATACTCTGAAATTTACCCAAACCCAGTGCTGTCGAGTTGATTCCGACTCATATAAGGTCGCTTTACCCGTTAATTTTATATACTGTCTTTCTCCCCACGATAAAATGTAAACTTCATGAGAGCAGAGACTTACGTCAGTTTTTTCTTGTTTAATCCCATTTCACCAGTGCCTATAACAGTGTCACATACAGAGTTAAAGCATTAAAGCCCTTGTTCAATGAATGAATAAGTAAATAAATAAGTGGATGTATGCATTTTGCTCTATATTATAGTTTGGTCATCATATGTATTTTCCTGATATTATGTATTATATGGTAAATTATATTTCATGTGCATTTTATTTCAGAATATTAAAAAGGTACTAAAAATTTGTTATGGCATGGGAGCATTGTGTTGACAGGGATTAAATCTATTGCTTTAGAAGATAAAGTTGAAAATGGCAACCATTCTCTTGCTTTTACACGGCAAATCCACCCAGTTCCAATAACAAAGCTTTAGTTATTTCTGAGAAGTGTAGAAACCAAGGCATTGTTACATTTATTTATTTTGTAAACATTTCTTTGAGCTTACTTCTCTCTAGACAGTAGGCTAATCAAATCATGTTGTTCAGTCTCAAACTATAAAGGGTTCCTAAAGTCATATTTTCTGTACAAATGTCTATTTTCCCAAAACTCCTTTCCTAGCCCCCATGACCTCCTTATTCCTCAGACTGTAGATAAATGGGTTCAGAAGAGGTGTAATGATACTGTAAAACACCGCCACCACTTTATCTTCCTCAGGGTAATGCAAGGAATGTGGCCTTGTATAGGTGGAGAGAGTAGCCCCATAGAATAGGCTTGCCACAATCAGATGAGAGGAACACGTGGAGATGGCTTTTGTCTGCCCTTTACCTGAGCTTATCTGGTACACCACAATAAGCTCCTGGGCATAGGAAGCCAGAATGGCCATGAATGGTAGTAACAGAATGACAAGGCCACTAAAGAGGACAGTATACTCATACTGGGAGGTGTCCTGACACACCAAAGGCATTAGAGATGGAACTTCACAGAAAAAGTGGTTAATGATCCGAGATGTACAGAATGGAAGTTGAAATACATACAGTGTATGTATTAAAGCATTGATAGAACTACTGGCCCATGCACATATGACCATAGACAAACAGATCGTCTTGCTCATGAGCACAGGATAATGTGAAGGGTGACAGATCGCTACGTGTCTATCATAAGACATGAAACCAAGAAGAGCTTCAGTTCCACCAAGAGTCAAAAACAGAAAGGTTTGAATCTCACAACCTAAAAAAGTAATGGTCTTACTATTTGACAGGAAGTTTGCTGCCATCTTGGGTACCGTGGTGGAGATGTACACCATGTCAATGAAGGAGAGCTGACTGAGGAGGAAGTACATGGGAGTGTGGAGCAGAGTGTCCAATCGGATGAGGTGGATCAGTATGATATTTCCCATCAAAGCCACTGAGAAGATGACAGTAATGGCAACAAAGAGTATCTTGTTCATTTGGCCATATTGGAAAAGGCCAAGAAGTATAAACTCTGCTCCAAAAGTTTGATTTTCTGTCTTCATGGCTTAAATCAAAACAAAGCAGACCATATCTGAAAATTCCATTAACAACATTGATTGACATTTGAGAGAAAACAAAATGATTATTAAATGCAGTAGGATTCCCTTTAATCAGCTTAGGTGACTATGTCTCTCCCTGTTTTTATATAGCAAACCCTGGTAGTGTAGTAGTTAAGTGCTATGGCTGCTAACCAAAAGGTCAGCAGTTTGAATCCTCCAGGCACTCCGTGGAAACTCTATGGGGCAGTTCTTCCCTGTCCTATAGGGTACTATGAGTCAGAATCAATTCAACAGCAATGGGTTTGGTTTTGGGTTTTTATGCACTGAATCTGTGTCTATTGAGCAATGGGCATTTTGAAAAATCAAATAAAAATAACGTTTCTTTAAAATTGATCACAGAATAAAAATATAATATGGGGATAAAACATTTAGATGATTTGCCAACGTGAGTTATTACTCCCCTTGTAAATATCTTCATGATGATAGACTAGAGACATGTTCACATGTTGTGAAAAATCTTTCACTCAATTCCTTCATATATATAGTTTAGAATTGCACTGTTGGTTAAACTTGGTATAATATTCTTTAAAAAAACTTCTCGACTCCATTTCTCAATTTTGAATTTGTATTGGCTATACATTGTAATAAAAATTATATTAACATTTGTGGGTCAGGAATATTTTAGCTCTTCTAAATGAATTGGTGGTTATGTAGATAACATCTATAAGTGTAAATAGGAATTCATTGACAAAGCCCTCCAAAAAAAAAGATCGATCGATCTACCTACCTACCTACCTACCTACCTATCATCTACCTACCTATCTACCTACCTGTCTACCCACCTACCTACCCACCTACCTACCTATCTATCATCTATCTACCTACCTGTCTGTCTATCTATCATCTATCTTTCTTTCATCTATCTATCGTCTATCTATCATCTGTCTATCTATCATCTATCTACCTACCTTAAAACCTATCTATCTATTATCTATCTATCTATCTATCATCTATCTAAAAAAAATTTTTTTTTCTATCTGTCTTTCTTTCATCTATCTATCTATCATCTGTCTATCTATCTATCATCTATCTATCATCTATCAATCTATCTACCTACCTAAAACCTATCTATTATCTATCTATCTATCATCTATCTGTCTGTCTATCTATCTATCATGTATCTATTTATCTATCTATCATCTGTCTATCTACCTATCATCATCAGCATCTATCATCTATCTATCTATCTGTCTGTCTATCTATCTATATGCCAGACCTAAGGGATGGTTGGAGAATGAATCATTAAAATAGAAGTTAACAATTATTCATCTAAATTTAACTCAAGAAGCATGTCAAGAATGGCATTTTTAATTTTACTTAGTCCTGTTATATTAATTGGGGAAATTTACATTTAAACCGCACTTGGAAGAAGTGGCAATTAGTAAAAGTTTATCACTTGCTCCTCAATTGGGATATGAAATCAAAAGACTACTGATGGCTTTTTTAAAATTCAAAAGTTTTGGATAATTCTTATTGCAGAACAACGTTAAGAAATAGAAAATATTTTCAATTAAAAACTAGCCAACTTTAATATAAAACCCCTTGTTGTTGAGTTGATTCCGATTCACAAAGACCCTATAGGACAGAGTAAAATTGCTTCATAGGGTTTCCAAGGAGTGGCTGGTAGGCTCGAACTGCCAACCCTGTGGCTAGCAGCAAAGCACAAAATTAACTGACAATAACAATTGTTGATTATACACGTGCAAATACTAATACAATTCTGGCATATAAAATTCAATGACTCTAAAAAGACCACACTTAATGGTCTGACTGAGACTAGAGGAATCCCGGCGGTCATGGTCCCCAAACCTTCTGTTGGCACAGGACAGGAACCATCCCCGAAGACAACTCATCAGACATGAAAGGGACTGGACAGTGGGTAGGAGAGAGATGCTGATGAAGAGTGAGCTAAGTATATCAGGTAGACACTTGAGACTGTGTAGGCATCTCCTGTCTGGAGGGGGGATGGGAGGATAGAGAGAGTTGGAAGCTGGCAAAATTGTCAGAAAGGAGAGACTGGAAGGGCTGACTCATTAGGGGGAGAGCAAGTGGGAGTACGGAGTAAGATGTACATAAACTTATATGTGACAGACTGACTTGATTTGTAAACGTTCACTTGAAGCTCAATAAAAGTTAATAAAAAAAAAATTCAATGACTCATCATCAGTTGTATTCACTATTAACTTGACTATACTTGGTCCAAGATGCAGTCACATGAGCAAACCAAAATGTAAGTCTTTGTTCTGTAAATGCCTGACCTCAGAAGCCTAAATGTGAATGAACCAGTTAGTATATGAGCTCATAAACTATATCTGCTATTCATGAATTGGGAAGCTATTGTCTGAAACTTCCTATTCATGAATTGCAAATAAAGCTTATAAATTCATATGCAAATTTACTCTAGTAGAAATTTTATTTTTTACATTATCTATAGTCAACCAAGTTCGTATAAACTGAGGCATACTTTGTTTTTTTTAACTAACAATATCATATTAGGAATTTTCATTGTGTAAATAATTTGTAGAAGTATAATAAATGTAATATGCTTTACGGAAGCATTTTAGAATGATGAGTACATGATAAAAACAGATAAGGGAACTAAAAAAATCAGCTTGGTGAGATAATGTGCATGTATTCAAAATCAGTTATGAAAGCTAGATAGTTACACATTATATATAGAAAAATGTATGCATATGCATGTATGCATATATATTTCACTTGAAATAAAACAATTTACGAAATATTTTAATTCAACTGCAAAGACTCTCACCACGAATTTGTATTGCTTGAAACAGTTTACAGCCTTTCACCACTCCAGTAATATTGTTGAATATGTCTACGCCTTGAGCATAATACAAAGTGGCAAGGCAAAAATAAGAAACATTTTTTTCTACCCCAGTCAAGACTACAAGTGATGCCTCCAGGACCATGCTGCCCAGTAGGGGTTGCACTGGACCTTCAAACCCTACCCTTTTCTCGCTTTACAAAGACACGTCTCTCACCTTGCTCTTTTGTGATTGCTGTCCTAAGAAAATTTAAAATCAATATATGGCCAAATTAATCTCAGATAACATATCTAGATATTCAATTTTTGCAGTAATCATCCAAATGTAATGTGGATAATCTAGCCAGCCCAGAAATCGCCCAAATCAAAGGAAATGGGCATCCAAGAAAAATACTATTCACTCTACATAATTTATCAAATAAAACACATTCCTTTAAATAGTGTCCCTGAGATTAGTCATATATTGATCTTTTTGACACGAATTGTAGCGAAGTATTCAAGGTATTATAATATTTTAGGTTAAATTCAGAGTAATTAATGGCCCAAAAGAGCTATTTGAAATCTGAATGGTTGTTATTATGAACAAGACTGCTTTACCTCCAGCAGACCACGTTTTTAAAACTGAAAAACAAGCCACTGTGTTGAAAAGCATATTCTTTTTCATTAGGTATTTAGACATATAGATTATTTTACATACATAAAAATAGTTGAAAAAAATTTTTAATTGAGATATATTGTCTTTTATAGAGATAATGTTTCAATCTCCTAGAAGATTTTTTGAAATAAATCATTAAACAGGGAGTTGGGAAATGGATCTGCAAAATTACATAGATGATTTTCCTGTCACCCCACTTGGGCACAGCATTAGAGAGGCACAGTAAGTCTGTCTTTCAAAAATTTTTAAGTTAAATTATATTATTTGTTTGTCATATATATTAAAAAGTCACAGACAAAACTGCATGTATTAAGAAAATCAAGCTGCTTGACACTTGTACAGGGTGGCAGAAAAATAAATTCACAAAGAAATCCAAAACTGTGAAATCCCTAATTTGAAACACATTTTAGGAAGTGTTACCATTCTATGAACTTGCAGGATTGCTTTTTTTTTTTTTTTTTTGCCTCAGCAAATAAGTCTTCAATCATTTACCATGAAAAAATTTAGTGGAAAAAAGAATCAAATGTTCAAACTCATTTTCTCATCCTTATATAAGACTTTAAACCTCTCGGTGGACACAGGCTGGCTGCCTGATCAGGGTGGAATTCATACTTTGTTTCTCAGAGACCTTCTGGGAAAACTAGACCTCTAGTCCGTGATTAAGCACATTGTACAAATTACAAGTGATATTTTATTAGTCCTGGTGTCTGCATTCCTGGGGGGAGGGAGGGAAATGAACAAAGGGTCAAGCCTCAAAATATATTTGTTCAAGTGAAAAAAAAATCAAATAATTGATATTAGCTGATTGCTTTAAAAAAATTTTTTTAAAAGTTAACTATTTTACCTTTAAAATACGTACGTAGATTTTGACTCCGTATAGTTAGTAATCAGCTAATATACAGTTTGATTTTTTTTTTCTATACAAAATATGCATGAAATACTGAGGAGTTATCTAATACAGGTGATATTGTTAATGTGCTAAATTTTACAATAATTTTATTCCCAAAATAGGAAGGTTGGCTTGGCCATGGAAGTAAGGGACTCCGATTTCTGAAAGTCCACAGATCAAATACAAATGCTGTGATCCCTAAGGGTTAAAGTGCCCACGTGTAGAGTAGAATTTAGATTTTGGCATGGTGCTCAATAATGTTGTTCTATTTCGATGAGATGTATTTAATCTGGAAAAATTGAAGTGAGCTGAAATTTTGCCCAGTCAATTCCCTTACCTGATTCTATGGGATGACATGAAATAGCTGCTGTGCTCAAGAATGGGAAAAGAAAAGTGCAATAACTTAAGAAGAAACTCGATGTGGGTTAGATTTTGGGAAGAAAATACACAGGTTTATTCTCTCATGTACAGACAGGGATGTAAGTCACATCGTAGATCTTATCTTCATTTTTCTCCAATTATAATATATATGTTATTTTATAATTCACAAATTATTATTTATAATAATTATTCCTTAATTTGAAATATTTTGTCTCATTATTCTCTAAATCACCTTCCAGAGAAAACTCCAGGGGCCAAACAATCACTGAGTCAGTTTTAGGATGAAACACAGGTGTTTAGGAACCTTAATCTCAGATTTTTACTGAATGATTGAGTCCTATGAATAGTCAACATTTGCCTCACATTCAGTCACTTGTGGAAGGATTTCTAGAATATTGAAGTGATATTTGTAAGTTTTGAATACTGTGAAACTTGTACAGTTGCTGGCATTTTCTTTAAGAACAAGAGAGCAAAAATACAAATATAAAATTGATATGACTGTGGAAGAGGCCTGCACAGGTGAGAGGATCTGCAGTTCAAGTTTCTTGTGTTTCAATGAAAACCTACCTCTGAAGTTAGGTTTGATACCTTTAAGTGGTGCTTGTTGTTATTGTTTTATTATTATTATCACCTGATATTGCATGAGAAAAATATTTGTGTATTATACACAGACAGTTGTCAGCTATGGGTATGAGAACATGAAAACCTAGAACTCTTCCTGAGGCATAAAAAAGAGAAATATCTCTTAGGGGCCCATATATTAAATCAGGGAGTAAAAGTGGAGCGTGATGGTGGAAGGTAGGATGGGGGTGACTCACTCTGTCTGAATTGCAGAAGCAGGAATATATTACTTGCTCCCTTGATTCATAGATTATCTAATAATAGCATCTACCGCTAATATTGTTTATTAAAAATTAAATTAGTTAACACATGCAAACAACTTACAATGTTGTCCAGCATGCTGCAAGCCCTTAATAAATATTAGCTTAATGATGATTATTAATGATGATGCTGTTTTTACTGCCTTTTTGGATTATTATTTTACATAAACTAAGATAGATTCAAGGATGGAAGCATCTCCTCCACTGCTTTGCTCAAATGTGGACACAAATCCTTCTAAAAGCTTTCCCCATCCCAGTGTGACATGGTTCTACTAAAGTTTCAAGAGAAAAAGAAACAAAACTAGAACAAACTATCTACAGGGAGAATTACTTAAAATAAGCCCTGTACATACAGTCACTCTCTCTGATAAGGTTCAAAGACCTAAAGTTTGGTATTGAAGAAATCTGAAGTATAAGAGAGTAATCAGTAAATAAACAAAGAGAGATAAATGAATGAATGAATAAACAAATAAGCAGAGATATCAAGTTTGGTTCTCCAGAGCTCTAGTCAAAACCTGATTTTTGTGTGTTCCCCTGACATCCTACAATTTTGTTGGATTTGTATATTAAATCTAATAGTTTATTTTTGTTTTTGTTGGTTTGTTGTATGTGAGTGTGTGTATTCTCTGTTGTTGTTGTTAGGTGATGCCAAGTTTGTTCTGACTCATAGCGACTCCTGTGTACACCAGAAGGAAACACTGCTCTGTCCTGTGCCATCCTCACAATCATTGTTATGCTTGAGCCCAGAGTATTTCTTAGGATATGCTGTATATAAGATCATGTCATTTGAATAGGAACAAATTTACTTCTTTTCAAATTTGAATGCCATTTCCTATTTTTTTTTTCCTAACTTTTCTGGCTAGTATTTATGTAATAATATGGAATAAGAGTTGTGAAGTCAAGCATCCTTGTTTTGTTCCTGATGTTAAGGAAAAACTTTCAGTTTTTCACCAATGTGAGTGATGTGAGCCGTGGGCATTTCATAACTGTCCTTAATCAGATACAAGCAGTTTCCTTACATTTCTAGTTTGTTGGGTGATTTTATTATGAAAGGGTATTGGAGTGTGTCAAATGATTTTTCTGCATCAATTAATATAATCATTTTTGTTCATTCTCTTAATTAATTGATATTTATGTTTAACCACTCCTGCATTTGTGGGATAAGTTTCACTGGGTCGTGGTGTATAGTCCTTCCAATATGCTGCCCTATTTGGTTTGCTAGTATTTTGTTGCAATTTGCTGCTGAATTTGGTTTGTTAGTATTTTATAGAAGATTTGCTTCCATATTCATAAGGTATATTGTGATTTATTTATTTATTTTTGCTTTGGTATCAGGGTGATAATGTCATTCTAGAATGAGTTGCCTTCTATTTTTTGGAAGAGTTTGAGAAAGATTATTGTTAATTTCTATCTGGTATCTTTTTATAATTTCTATCTCCTTACTGGCAGTCTCTATTTGTTAAGACATTATTTCACTGGTTACCTTTAGTCCTTTGTACATGGTATCCATTAGCACCTTGAACATATTTAATACAGTTTATTTATATTATTTCTCTAGTAATTCCAGTATCTGAGTTGACTCAGGGATTGTTTCAAATTTATTTATTTTTTCCTGTGAATGAGCCATGTGCTCCTGTTTATTTGCATGCCTAATATTTTGTTGTTGCTGTTGTGGAAAACTGAACATTGTGAATTACAAACCATAATTATTAAAATTATTGACAATGGATTAAAAACAATCATGTCAGTGATTATCTTAAATACTTCACAGAAAATGAATACTTTCTTCCAATACCATTATTCATGCACTGTTTTAGCACTGGTTGGATTTTATCGTCATGGCTTATATCCAATTTTATATTTAGTGCCAGGTAGTTTAGCAAGTCACTGCATTATTTATTATCAACAATCTTAGACTCTAAGAATTTCTCTTGTATTGCTGAATGGAATACAAATGATTAAACCCACATTGCGATAACACATTCATAGCTGTACATGTACTTAAAATATGACCAAGCGATTTCAATCTTTGATGTATATACAAGATAATTCAGTTAATAGGTTCTCAAAAAGCATTTGTACAGGAAGTTTTATGGCAGTTTTATTCATGATAGCCAAACATTTCCTGCATCAGAATGGAAACAATTGCTCAGGAGCCATATAATGGAATGTAGCTTTGTAATATAAACGATGGAGTTACAGAGACACACAAAAATATGGTTAAATCTTTTAAATATGTTGACTAAAAGAAGCCAGATATCAAAGAGAACTTTTTTTTTCTGATGCCAAAGTTTCTACCCAATGGTGATGAGAAATAAGAGCTTCTATTTAATGGTGATAGAAGTCAGAATAATGACTGCGTTTGTGGGGCCAAGAGGTCAACGTAAAAGTAGCACAAGAGGTGCTGAATGATGAAAACGCTCCACCTGTGGCTTCCCCCAAACTGTAATCATGACAACGCCATACTTCCAATTATTTAGTCCAAGTCTTAGCCCAATTCTGAAGCGTTTCATATTCCAATGTGTCCACAAAACTCAAATATCTGCTTTCTCCCAGTCTCCTGAATCTGGCCAGCTTTTGCTCCTCCACTAATATCACTTCAATCCAAGGCCATATTTTGTCACACCTGGGCTACTGCAATGGCCTCCTTGTGTTCACATCAATTCTATACTCACAACTCAGCAATGGTTGCCCAGCATTTTGGGTTAAAATCCAGAATCCTCATACTGATCTAATTTATACTACATGTTCTGGCCCCATTAAATCTACCTATTGCCTAAGTCTCACCAATTTACTCCTTGATCTTTTGTGACTATGAAGGACACGTTCCCATCACAGGAAGTTCTCACTTGCTCTTTGCTCTTCCCAGAGCACTCTTCCTCAGATGTCCACTTGATTCTCTTCCTTACTCCTTTTAGTCTGATAAATTGTCACATTCTTGTTTCTCCCTTCTCTATTTTACTTATAATTGCAAACATCTTTTAGTTTCCCTATTCCACCTAGTTTTTCTTCATGGCAATTAATACTTTTTGATATACTGTACAATTTATGCATTAATTTTATATATTGTCTTTCTCCTCACAATGAAATGTAACTTTAAGAGAGCAGACATTTATGTCAGTTTTATATTGCTCAATCCCATATCACCAGTGCCTATAATTGCATCACATACAAAGTTAAAGCATTAAAACTTTTGTTCAATGAATGAAAGAATGAGTGGATATATGAAATCTGCTCTATACTACAGTTTGCTCATCATATATATTATCTAGATATTATGCATTTTGAAATAAATTATATTTTCTATGCATTTTATTTCAGCAAATTAAAGAAGAAAAAATATTTGCTGTGGCATAGGAGTATTGTGTTTATGGGTCCTAAATCTACTGCTTTAGAAGATAAACGACATAGATAATGGCAACCATTCTCTTGCTTATACATTGTAAATCAATCCAGTTCCAATAGTAATGATTTAGTTATTTCTGAAAAGAGGAGAAATGAAGGCATTTGTCTAATTATTTATTTTGTAAACATTTCTTTGAGCTTACATCTCTCTAGACAGTAGGCTAATCAAATCATGTTGTTCAGTCTCAAACTATAAAGGGTTCCTAAAGTCATATTTTCTGTACAAATGTCTATTTTCCCAAAACTCCTTTCCTAGCCCCCATGACCTCCTTATTCCTCAGACTGTAGATAAATGGGTTCAGAAGAGGTGTAATGATACTGTAAAATACTGCCACCACTTTATCTTCCTCAGGGTAATGCAAGGTGTGTGGTCTTGTATAGGTCGAGAGAGTAGCCCCATAGAATAGGCTTGCCACAATCAGATGAGAGGAACACGTGGAGATGGCTTTTGTCTGCCCTTTACCTGAGCTCATCTGGTACACCACAATAAGCACTCAGGCATAGGAAGCCAGAATGGCCATGAATGGTAGTAACAGAATGACAAGGCCACTAAAGAGGACAGTATACTCATACTGGGAGGTGTCCTGACACACCAAAGGCATTAGAGATGGAACTTCACAGAAAAAGTGGTTAATGATCCGAGATGTACAGAATGGAAGTTGAAATACATGCAATGTATGTATTAAAGCATTGATAGAACTACTGGCCCATGCACATGTGACCATGGACAAACAGATCGTCTTGCTCATGAGCACAGGATAATGTAAAGGGTGACAGATCGCTACATATCTATCATAAGACATGAAACCAAGAAGAAGAGCTTCAGTTCCACCAAGGGTCAAAACCACGAAGGTTTGAATCTTACAGTCTAAAGAAGTAACAGTCTTATCATTTGACAGGAAGTTTGCTGCCATCTTGGGTACCGTGGTGGAGATGTACATCATGTCAATGAAGGAGAGCTGACTGAGGAGGAAGTACATGGGAGTGTGGAGCGGAGTGTCCAGTCGGATGAGGTGGATCAGTATGATATTCCCCATCAAAGTCACTGAGAAGAGGCCCGCAATGGTAACAAAGAGGACGGTGTTCATTTGGCCATATTGGAAAAAGCCAAGAAGTATAAATTCTGCTTCAAAAGTTTGATTTTCTGTCTTCATGGCTTAGATAAAAATAAAGCAGACAATATCTGAAAATTCAATGTAAACAACATTGAATGTCCTTCAGAAGAAAACAAAATGATTATTAAATGCAGTAGAATTTCCTTGAATCACTTTAGGTGACTATTTCTCCCCGTTTCTATACACTGAATCTGTGTCTGTTGAGCAATGGCCAATTTGAAAAAAAAAAAAATGATAATTTTTTTTTTTTTTTACTTCTTACAGAATAAAAATATTATCTGGAAATAAACATTTAGATGATTTGCCAACATGAGTTTTTTCTCCCCTTTTAATATTTTCAAGATGAGAGACTGGAGATGTGCTTACTTGGTATGAGAAAAAAAAATCTTTCACTCCATTCATTTAAATAATTAAACAGGACAGTGATGTTCAAATATGATATAATATTCTTACAAAAAGCATTTCTTTCTCCATTTCTCAATTTTGAAATTATATTGGCTATAGGTTGTAATAAATGTTATGTTACCATTTGTATGTCAGGAATACTACAACTCTTACAAATGAATTGGTGGTTATTTCTATAATGTCTGTAATTGTATGTGGAAATTTGTTGCCCAGGCAAAAAACAAATATGCAAGACCTTTAAGAAGGGCTGGAGAAAGAAACATTAAAATGTTATATTAGCAATTATTAATCTAAGTTTAACTCAAGGAACATGTCAAGAATGGCATTTTGAATTTGACTTGGTCCTTTTATATTAATAGGGGAAATTTACATTTAAACTGCACTTGGACGAAATGTCGGTTAGTAAAATGTTATTACTTGCTCCTCAGTTGAGATAAGGAGTCAAAAGGTATTGATGCCCCATTAAAATTTGAAAGTTTTAGATAATTGTTATTACAAATATTGCTCAACAAAGTTGAGAAATTAAAATTATCTTCAGTAAAAACTAGTCAGCTTTAATACAAAGTGTGACAAATAAGAAAATTGACAATACCAACTGTTGATTACACATACATGCAAATATAAATACAATTCTAGCATATAGAATTCAATGATCTATCATAAAGTTTTATTCATTGTTGACCTGACTATACTTGGTCCAAGGTGCAGTCACTTAGGCTAAGCCCCACATCAGCAAACCAAACCTAAGTCTAGTTTCTGCAAATGCCTGACTTCCCAGAAGCCAAAATGTGAGTTAACCAATTAAAACTTGCCTGCTGAGTTTAACCTGGTTCAAAACGTTCCATTAATCCCATCCCCATCACCAGAACTGTTAAAAACAAAATTTTTACAAAATTAAATTTGTATAAGAACTCAGAACCTGTAGTTGCTATTCATGAATTAGAAAGCTCTTGTCTGAAACTTCCCATTCATAAATTGCAAGTTAAACTTATGGGTTCATATACAAATCTAATCTTGTAGAAATTTTGTTTTTAACATTATCTATAGTCAGCCAAGTTGGTATAAACTGAGGCACATTTGACTATAAATAATCATATCACTAAGTTATATAGGAAAGATACTACACACATTTCATATATTCTAAAAAGCTTTGATCCTATTGAACCGTCATTCTTCATTATAGGCCTTTCTCAAAGAACAGTGCTTTTCTCTAAAAAACAGCAAACACGGTGATATAAAATAATGATGGATGTTTGTATAATTCAGAAAAAAACAGACTTATTCTAACAACATTATTTTTTTGAATGTTCTAACCCATGAAATAGAATATGACAAATAAAAATAACAACCAAAAAAGAAAAAAATTTTTTCTATTTAAAAGCTTTACTGTTTTTGAAAACCTAATAAATGAAAAACACTTAACTTGCTAAAAGTGTTCGATAAATGGTATAAATTATAATTTACAGTTAGCAACGTTCTAATACATTATATTTTTAATATTCTTAAAATTTTTCACCTTAGTATAACAATACTCAATGACAATAAAATATTATTTAAATATGGTTATCGAAAAAACGGTTTATGTTTTAAAAATATCAAATGCAAACACACGTAACTGAAAGGACAAAATAAATGTCATTGCAAGCTAGTTCACTGTAAACCAATTGATGTAAATACAATCTAGATTTCAAGATAGGTTATATATTTCAGACCATGAAGCAATTTTTTAATAAAAATCTGAAAGAAAATGATCAAGTTAAAAATAAAAATAAAATGTCGATAAGAGAATGAAGAGGAGGAAATACAACATGTAAAATTTTATGGATATAAACGTGATAAAATAGCATGATAATTGGGTGTGATAGAAAAGCAGGAAAGTAAGAATACAATAGCTGTAGAAGTTATAAGGAGTCTTGATTCTGTGTAGTGATTTTAGCACTGAGCTGGTAACTGAAAGGCAGGCGGTAGTTGGAACCCACCAGCTGCTGAACAGGAGGAGAAAGATGTGCCAGTCTGCTCCTGTAAAGATTTACAGCCTTGGAAACCCTGTGGGGCAGTTCTACTCTGTCCTATAAGGTCACTATGAGTTGCAATTGACTCCATGGCAGTGGCTTTATAGAAGTTATTATATATCATCAATAAATTATATACTCTGCCCATTGCCTTGGAGTCAATTCCAATTCATAGTGACCCCCGGGCAGAACAGAACTGCACCATAGGGTTTCTAAAGCTACAATCGGTACAGAAGGAGCCCTGTTTGTGCTGTGGTTATGTGTTTGGCTGATAACAGAAGAGTTGGTGGTGTGATCCTACTAGGTGCTTTGAGGGAGAAAGATGTGGCAGTCTGCTCCTGTAAAGATTTACTGCCTTTGAAACCTACTTTGTCCTATAGGGTCACTATGAGTTGGAATCTACTGGATGGCAGTGGGTTAATCTTTATGGAAACAGACTGCCACATCTTTCTCCCTTGAAGTTCCCGGTAGGTAGGTTCCAACCCCTGACCTTTGGGTTAAAACCCAGTGCTTAACCACTGTACAGCCAGGGCTCCTTCAATAAAATATGTAGGGAAGTCTGTTCTTTTTGTGAATTTGATCGTCTGTTCTACATTTTCTCCCACTCTGTCCAGGACTTTCTGTTGTAATCCCAGTCAGAGCAGAGAACCCTGGAGACTATGGCCCCTGGAGATCCTTCTAACTCAGAACTGAAGCCACCCCCGAAGTTTACCTTTCAGCCAAAGTAAGACAGGCCTATAAAACGAACAGTATATGACATCAAATGGGCTACACCTGCCAAAAAACAGAGAAGAGAAGGCAGGAAGGGACAGGAAAACTGGACAAATGGAATGTGGGAATGTGGGGTGGAAAGGGGGAGAGTGCTGACACAATAGGGATTGCAGCCAATGCCATGAAAAAAATTGTGTATAAATTTTTGAATGACAAAGTAATATAAACATATATATGGAAGGAAAAATTTATTTAAAAAAAAGAAAATGGGAACACTGGCAACAATTTCCAATCTATTGGAATGCTCATTTCACCAGGTGGGGGTCGTTATTTTGATTTTGTAGTTTTTACCCCCCAAAATTTCATGTAAAGTATTATAAATCTAAACAAGAACCCAAATTGAATTCTTAGAACAAATAAAAAATTTTAATATCACAAATAAAATCCAATTTACCAAAAATTAATAATAAAAATGAAAAGAGCCGACTAAGCAGAAAAAAATATACAAATAAGTGATACATCGAAAATGAAATAGAAGGCTTAAAATAAAGAAATAATCCAAAAATATTAAAACCTAGTTAAACAAAACAACTTTATTAAATTATTAGGCCAAAAATGTTGTGAGCAACGTTATCAGATATGCAGTAGCGTAGTTTTGGTAAAACACGGTAGATCTTTTCAAAACTTGCTAATCATTTCTCACGACCTTTGATCATTTTCATACCTGTCGCAGTCGTTGAGTTAGGGCTGCTTACCAAAAGGTTTGCAGCTCGATTCCACCAGCGGCTCCTTGGAAACCATACTGGGCAGTTCTGCTCTGTCCTACAGGGTGGCTTTGAGTCAGGATAGACTTGATGGAAACCGCTTTTTTTTTTTAACTAACAGATTCATATTAGGAATTTTTCTTGTGTAATTTATAGAAATACACTAAACATACAGGAGAAATTTGAAATGAAGGGCACATGATAAAAATGGAGAAAGGAACTAAAAACATCAACTTGTTGAGATAATGTGCATGTATTCAAAATCGGTTATGAAAACTAGACAGTTACACATTATATACACACATATATACATATGCATATAAGCATATATATTTCACTAAAAATAAAACAATTTGCAAAATATTTTAATACCACTGCATAAGTTTCTCAACAGGTGTTTGTATTGCTTGAAATACTTTACATAGTTTACAACCTTTCACGTTTCTAGTAATATTCCTGAACATGACTATGTCCTAAGCATAATGCAAAGTGGTAAGGCAAAAATAAGAAAGAAATGTTTTTACTACCCCAATCAAGACTATGAGTGATAGCTGCAGGGCCTTGCTGCCCAGTAGGGGTTGCATTGGACCTTCAAACCCTAACCCTTATCTCACCTTACCAAGAAATGTCTCTCACCTTGCTCCTTTGTGATTGCCGCCCCAAGAAAATTTCAATTCAATGTATGGTCAAATCAATCTCACATAACTTACCTTGATACTCATTCTTGCAGAAATCGTTCAAATGTAATCTGAATAATTTGGGCAGCCCAGATATCACGCAAATCAAGGAAATGAATGTGCAAAAAAAAAAAAAAACAGTACAATCCACTCTACATAATTTATCAAATAAAACACATTCCTTTAAATAGTGTCCCTGAGATTAGTTGTATATTGATCTTTTTGATATGAATTGTAGTAAAGTCTCCAAGGTATTGTAATATTTTAGGTTAAATTCAGAGTAATTAGTGGCCTAAGACAGCTATTTGAGATTTGAAAGGTTGTTGTTATGAAGGAGACTGCTCACGTCCAGCGGGTCATGTTTTTAAAACTGAAGAACAAGCTACTGCATTGAAAAACACATTTCTTCTTCACTAGATGTGTAGACATCCACATTCTTTTCCAGATATAAAGTAATTAATTTTAAAACTTATTTCAGTTGAGATATATAGTGTCTCATATAGAGATATGTTTCATTTTCCCAGGAAATTTTATTTGAAATAAAACATTAGGTAAGACGCTGGGGAAGGGGTCTGCAAAATTAAATAGATTTCCCTGTCACCCCACTTGGGGATAGTGTTACATACTCACAGCAAGTCCGTCTTTCACAAAGTTTTAAGTTAAATTATATTGTTTGTTGGTTATATATATCAAAGAGTCACAGAGACAAACTGCATATATTATGAATAATCAAGCTACTTTATTTGGCACCTCTACGGGGTGGCAGAGAAATAGATTTGAAAAGGAACCCAAAACTGTAGAAACCTCTAATCTGAAACACATTTCAGGAACCGTTACCACACTACGAGTGTACAAGATGGCCTTTGTTTTTTTTTTGCCTCAGACAATAAGCCTTCAATCATTTACCATGAAAAATTTTAATAAAAAAAGAAATGTTCAAACTCATTTTCTCATCCTTATATGAGGCTTTCAACCTCTTGATAGACATGGGCTGACTGCCTAATCATGGTGGAATTCATATTTTGTTTCTCAGAGGCCTTCTGGGGAAACTAGGTCTCTAGCCCACAATTAAGCACATTGTAGAAATTGTAGGTGATATTTTATGAGGCCTGGTGTCTACACTCCTGGGAGAAAAAAAAAAAGAACAAAGGATCAAGGCTCAAAATATATTTGTTCAAGTGAAAAACAAATCAAATAACTGATCTTAACTGAATGTTAAAAAAAGAAAAACCAGTTAACTCTATTTTACCTTTAAAATATGCGTGTAGATTTAGACTCCACGTAATTAGTAATCAACTAATATTTACTTTGATTTTTTTCTGTACAAAATATGCATGCAATACTGAGAATTATATAATGTAGGAGATATTATGTTAAATACTGCAATAATTTTATTCTCAAAATAAACAAGTTGGCTTGACCATAGAAGTAAGAGACTCAGCTTTCTGGAAGTCCACAGATCCAATATAAATGTTTCAGCCCCTAAGGTTTAAATGTCTCCAAGTTCATAGACAGGAATTTAGATTTTGGCATGATGCCCACTTAAATTTGTTCTATTTGAATGAGATACATTTAATCTGGAAAAATTAAAGCGAAGTGGGATTTTAACCAGCCAATTCTCTTACCTAATTCCATGGGATGACATAAGACAGCTGCTGTGCTCAAGTAGGAAAAAGAAATGTGCAATAACTTAAGAAGAAAGGTGATGTAGGTCAGAGTTTAGAGAGAAAATACATAGGTTAACTCTATCACACACAGACAGAGATGGAAGTCACATCAGTAAGCTCTTATCTTCATTTTTCCTCAATTATGTTATTTTATAATTTATAAATTATAATTTATAATAATTATAACATAATTATTCCTTAATTTGAAATATTTTATCTTATTCTCTAAAACACCTTACAAAGAAACTCCAGTCGTCAAACAACCATTGAGTCAGTCATAGGATAAAACATAAGCATTCTGGAAACCAATCTCAGAGTTTAACTGAAGAATTGAGTCCTAGGAATGGTCAACACTTGCCTCACTTTTGTTCACTGCTGGAAATATACCTACAATATCAAGGTGACATTTATAAATTTTGAATAATGTGAAACTTGTACAGTTTTTGGCACTTGATTTTAGAACCAGAAAACAAAAATGAAAATATAAAATCAATATGATCTTGGAAGGGTCCTGGACAGGTAAGAAGGTATTTGCTCTCTTGATTCAGATATTAATTATTAACTTTCAAGTGTTACTGGTAATAGCATCTACCACTAATATTGTTTACTAAAAAGTAAATTAGTTAACACATGCAAACAACTTACAACATTGTCCAGCATGCTGCGAACACTCAACAAACAGCTTTAATGATGATTATTATGGATGCTGCTGTTTTTACTGCTTTTTTGATTATTATTTCACATAAACTAAGATTCAGGGATGGAAGCATTGCCTGCACTGCTTTTCTCAAACACAGACACAAATCCTTTTAACAGCTTTCTACACCCCTGTGTTACATGGTTCTACTAAAAACTCAACAAACAAAAATAGAACAAACTCTCTGCACTGAGAATTACTTAAATAAACTCTATAAATATAGTTGCTCTCTCTGCTCAGGTTCAAAGACTCTCCCAACGACATGATCACTGTTGAGGTTTGACCTCCTTCCAGCCAGGGGCAACCTTCCTACCTAATAGCCAACACAGGGCAAATGAATGTTTTTGCCACCACCTGAGAAGCACTGAGTCTATACACATGGGTGCTTGGGCTCAAATAGTGAACCACGAGAGAATCATTAAGTCTCTTTTCCTCCAAATTTAAGCTCTTTAAACTCATACAAATAAGGAAAAAAAAAAAAAAAAGATCATCCAATTTTTTTGGATCAAGCTTAATGAGAAGTAATTTAAAGTAGATTTAAAGCAAACGTGTCACGAAGAAAACCAATCAAGTCAATCAATTTTTCCCGTAGGCATAATTAAGAAGTCATTGACATCTTTTTTGCCTTAAAATCCAGGTCAATTTGAAGTTTGGTGTTGAAGAAATGTGAAGCTCAAAAGCGTAATAAGTAAGCAAATAGAGAGAGATAAATAAATGAATGAACACATGCATGGATGGATGGACGGACGGACGGACGGACGGACGGACGGACGGACGGATGGACGGACAGGCATATAGAAAGACAGACATATGAATGAATGAATAGATGAATAAGTAGATAAAGAGATAGATATATCAACAAATCAATAAATAGATGGATAAATAGATAAATAAACAGATAAATAATAACAAGTTTGGCTTTCCAGAACTGTATTTTTGTGTGTTGATCTGATATCCCGCCATTCTGTTGAATTTGTATATTAAATCTAATAGTTTCTTTTTGTTTTTTATTTGTATTGTATATTTGTGGGTGTGTGTATGTGAGGGAGAGAGAGAGAGAAAGAGAGAGAATTCCTTAGGATATTCTATGTATAAGATCTTGTCATCTTGAATAGGAAAAATTTTACTTCTTTCCAAATTCAAATGCCTTTAAAAAAAATTTTAGCCTAACTTTTCTGTCTAGTATTTCCAGAAAAATGTAGAATAAGAGTTATGAAATCAGGCATCCTTGTCTTGTTCCTGATGTTAGGGGAAAACTTGTAGTCTTTCACCAATGCGTGTGATGTTAAAAAAAAAAAAATAGCTATGGGTATTTCATAAGTGTCCTTAATCAGATACATGTAGTTTCCTTACATTTCTAGTTTGTTGAATGGTTTTATTATGAAAGGGTCTTGGATTTTGTCAAATGATGTTTCTGCATTCATTAATCAAATCATTTTTCCTTCATTTTCTTAATTAATTGATATTTATGCTTAACAACTCTTGCATTTCTGGGATAAGTTCCACTGGGATGTGGTTTATAGTCTTTTCAATATGCTGCTATGTTTGGTTTGCTAGTATTTTGCTGCTGGATTTGGTTTGTTAGTACTCTGTTGAAGATTTGCATTCATATTCATAAGGGATATTGTGGGTTTTTTTGGCTTTGGTGTCAGGGCGATTATGTCATCATAGAACCAGTTACAAAGTGTTCCCTACTATTTTCTTTTGCAAGAGTTTGAGAAGGATTAATGTTAATTTGTATTCGGTACTTTGTTATAATTTCTATCTCCTTATTGTTATTGTTGTTGTTTTTCTAGGTGCGCTCGAGTCATTTCTGACTCATAGCCACCCTATGCACAACAAAAGGAAACACTGCCCGATCCTGTGCCATCCTCACAATCATTGTTATGCTTGGGCCCATTGTTGCAGCCACCATGTCAGTCCATTTTGTTGAGGGCCTTCCTCTTTTTCACTGACCCTATTCTTTACCAAGGATGATGTCCTTCTCCAGAGACTGATCCTTCCTGACAACAT
This sequence comes from Loxodonta africana, assembly GCF_030014295.1. NCBI lineage: Eukaryota > Metazoa > Chordata > Mammalia > Proboscidea > Elephantidae > Loxodonta > Loxodonta africana. The sequence goes on along the minus strand of NW_026975658.1, from coordinate 328,387 downwards.
GCCCAAAGTATATGAGATGAAGTCTCACCATTCTTGCTTCTAAGGAGCATTCTAGCTGTACTTCTTCCAAGGCAGATTTGTTCCTTATTTTGGCACATCATGATATATTCAATATTCTTCACCAACAGATGCCAATTTTTCTTCAGTCTACCTTACTCATCATCCAGCTTTCATTGCTTGGGTCAGGGGCACCTTAGTCTTCAAGGTGACGTCCTTGCTTTTTAACACTTTAAGGAGGTCTTTTGTAGCAGATTTGCCCACTGCTGCTTCCATGGATGCTGATTGCTGAAACAAGTAAAATGAAATCCTTATTGTTTTAGGTTTTATATTTAGGTCTTTGATCCATTTTGAGTTAGTTTTTGTTTATGATGTGAAGTATGGGTCCTGATTCCTTTTTTCTACAGACGGACATTCAGTTTTGCCAGTGCCATTTGTTAGAGACTGTCTTTTCCCAATTTAACAAAATTTGGCCCTTCGTCAAAAATCAGCGGCCCATAGCTGGACGGATTTACATCTGTCTTCTAAATTCTGTTCCATCGGTCTATGTGTTTGTCATCGTACAAATACCAGTCTGTTTTGATTGCCATGCCTGTATAGTAGGTTCTGAGATTCAGTAGTGCGAGGCCTTCTTTCTACCTTGTTCTTCTTTAGTAGCACTTAACTTATCCAAGGCCTCTTTCCTTTTCACATTGGGTTGGTGATTAGTGTTTCCATCTCATTAAAGAATGCCGTTGCAATTTGGATCGGTCTTGCATTATATTTGTAGATCACTTCAGGTAGTATTGACATTTTCATGATGTTGAGTCTTCCTATCCATGAGCATTTTTTTTTTCTTCCAATTATATAGGTCTCTTGGTTTCTTGCAGTAGCATTTTGTAGTTTTCTTTGTATAGGTCTTTTATATCCCTGGTTAGATAGATTTATTCCCAAGTATTTTATCATTTGGGGGGCTATTATAAATGGCATTCTTTTTGTGATTTACTTTTTGAAGTTCTCTTTGTTGATGTAGAGGAATCCAACTAATATGATATTGTACCCTGCTACTTTGCTGACTCCTTCTATTAGTTCCAGTAGTTTTTTTGTGGAATCCTTGGAGTTTTCTATGTATAGGTTCATTTCATCTGTGTATAGGGAAAATTTTGCTTCTTCTTTCCAATTTGGATGTCCTTTATTTCTTTCTTTTTTCCATATTTCTTTAGTTAAGACTTTCAGTGCAATGACATTTTGGTTAGCAGCCGAGCACTTAACCAATGCACCACCAGGCCTCCTCTATGTCGTTACCTTGAAATTTACCGTTATCTTCCTAAGTTTAAAACAGTCTTTTATTTATTGGTATCGCTTTGGCTTCCTCTCCATATGGAAGTTCTATAACTACACCATTTCTTCCCTCTTTTTTGTTTTGATGTCATCATTTACATATTGATGTCTTTGGTTCCCTGTTTTTAGCTTTGTTTTGTTTTTTAAATTCTTTATTTGGGTTGGTATCTGGGTGGTCTGTCCTGCGTCCAAATATCAGATTATTGTTTAATGTTTTTGGTTCTCTATTCGAAGGACTCTCTTTAATATTTCTCATAAGTTTGGTCTGGTTTTTACAAATTCCCTTAATTTCTGCTTATCTGGAAATATTCTAATGTTGCCATTGTATTTGAGAGACTGTTTTACCAAATATAGAATTGCTGGCTGGGTTTTTTTTGTTTTTGTTTTTTTACTTTCGACCTTTTATATAGGTCTTCCCACTGTCTTCTTGCCTACGTAGTTTTAGCTACATAGTTGGAGATTAGTTTTATTGGTTCCCCTTTGTAGATAGGTGACTTTATTTTTCCTTAGCTGATCTCAGGATTCTTTGTTTGTCTTTGGTCCTTTTTTTTTTGCAAGTTTGTTTATAAGTCTTGGTGACTTTCTTTGGGCTCTATCCTGTATGGGGTTCATTGCGCTTCTTGGATGAGTATCTTCTTATCTTTCATAATGATAGATAGCGAAGTTTTCTGCCAGGATTACTTTGACAATTGTCTCTGTGTTTTGCATTGCACCCAGCCCCATCCATTGGATCTCTTATCATATGCAAGTTTTTCCTCTTGATAGTGTCCCACATAATTATTAGGATTTCTTCGTTCTTTTTTCTGATTTTTCCTCAAACAAATTGGTATCAAGGGATTTTTCTTTAATTTCACTAATCTGTCTTCCATTGCTTCAATTCTGGTCTTATATCCTTCTTTTGAGTTGTCTGTTTCTGAAATTTTATTCTTAATCTTTTGGCTTTCTAGTTGATGTTTTTGTATGGTTTCTAGTTGTTTCGTTTTTATATTGTTTTCCTGAATTCTTTATCGCTTTTATGAGTTGTAAACAACTTGACAACAATGGGTTTTTTGTTTGTTTGTTGCTTTCTTTCATTTTGTCAGTGCCTTCCTTGATTTTGTCTATATTTTTCTTGGTTTTGCCTGTGTTTTCACAGGCTGTTTCTTACCCCCGGCAGTTTTTTTGTTCTTTATTTCAGTCACTTGCTGACTCCATCTTGTCCTGCTTCTTTTTGTGATTTGATATTGTCTGTTGTTTCCGAAGCATCAAGAAATTATTATATCTATTTATTTACTGTGTGTTTGTTGAACCCTGAAATTTTGTTTTGTTTTGATATATCCAAGTAGGCTGGGCCTGTGTTTTGCTCTGGTCTCTAATTTTGCCATTTTGATGCTCTCAGTACCTTTCTCAGGGTTGGTGGAGGAATGACTGCATGTGTGAGTGTGGGTCTCTCGTGGGGCTGTTGAGGATATAGGTGGTGTTTCTGTTGAGGTGGTGTGTTTGTCTGTCCAGCTGGACCCTGGCTGTGGGTGCAGTGGGTGATCTTCCTAGTTTTGGGGTTGGGTGCTGTGTGTGTGCTCTGCTGATTGCAGGGTGGTTGGGTTTGGGGTATCTGGGTTGTTGGTCCCCAGATGAGTTGTCTGGAAACTCTCATCAATGGTTCCAGGTGAGCAGGGTTATGTGGGGATGTTTAGAATTAGAATATAGAATACAGAAGAATATACAATATACATTATAGAAGAATATACACAGTAGAAGACTACACAATACAGAATATAGATTATACAAGAGCATGTAATACAGAATTTAGAACATAGAATGTAGAATAAAGACTATAGAATACAGATTATAAAATATAGAAAATTATGGAATGTAGAATGTAAAATATAGAATACACTATATTCTATTTTCAAAGTTCTTTTATATTCTGTATTCTATCTTCAGTGTTCTATGTTCCATATTCTATATTTCAAATTCTCTATTTTCTATAATCTATGTTCTTCTATATTCTATTTTTGTATATTCTATATTTCATACTTTGCATTCTATATGCGATGTTCTACATTCTATATTTTTCTACATACAATATTCTTCTATATTCTATATTTCATATTCCATATTCTATATTGTATATTTTAAATTCTTCCATATTCTATGCTCTATATTCTGTATTCTACATTCTAAATTCTTTATTCTATGTTCTTCCATTTTCTTCTATATTCTATATACTATATTTTTCTGTATTCTATATTCCATAGTCTACATTCTTCCTTCTATATTCTACATTTTTCTATATTCTGTATTCTTCATAGTGTATATTTTGTTTTACACTCTATATTCTTATTCCATTATCTTCTATATTCTATAATCTATATTCTTCTATATTCTGTGTTCTTTATGCTTTATTTATATTCTATATTTTGTATTCTACATACTATACTCTTCTATATTCTATATTTTCTATATTCTATATTCCATCCTCTGTGTTCTATATTCAATGTTCTTTTTCTATATTCTATAATTTTCTGTATTCTATATTCTATATTCTTCTATAGTCTGTATCATATATTGTTCTATATTGTATATTGTGTATTTTGCATTCTACATTCTATATTCCATAATCTTCTATATTGTATAATGTATATTCTCTATATTATGTATTTTTTATTCTATATTTTATATTCTGTACTCTACATTCTATTTTCTAAATTCTATATTTTCTATATTCCATTGATTGTATTCTATATTCATTTTTTTCTATAGTCTATATTTAATAATTTTCTGTATTCTATATTCCATATTGCATATTCTGTATACTCTATTCTACATTCTATATTCTCTTATATTCTATCTTCTATATTTAATTCTACATTCTATATTCCAGTCTTCAATATTCTATAATCTATATTCTTCTATATTCTATGTTCTTTATTCTACATTTTATATTCTACTTTGTACATACTCTATTCTATATTTCTCTATTTTATATTTTTCTATATTCTCTATTCCATACCCTGTATTCTATATCACATATTCTATATTCTGTGTTCTATATTCGATGTTCTATATTCAATATTTTTATATACTATATTCTTCTGTATTCTATATTATATATTCCATATTCTACATTCTGCATTCTATAGTCTTCTATGTTCTGTATTCTATACTCTTCTACATTCTTATTCTACATTCTATATTCTTCTCTTATAATCTATATTCTTCTATCTGCTATATTCTGTATTGTACATTCTGAATTGTATATTAAATATTCTACAGTCTACATTCTAAATTTTGTAATATTCTTTATTCTTCTCTATACTCTATTCCACATTCTATGTTCTCTATTCTACATTCCATTTTCTTCTATATTTGACATTTTCTATTCTAAATTTTTCTGAATTCTATATTCTTCTATATTCTGTATTTTTTAGTGTTTATTCTACCTTCTAATCTCTATATTCTATATTCTTCTGTAATCTAATATTCTCTTGTATTCTCTATTCCATATTCTCTATTCTACATTCTATATTCTTCTATAGTCTGTAATCTATATTCTTCTACTTTATTCTATATTCTTCAATAGTATATATCTGGTACCTTATATTCCATATTTGTCCATAGTCTATTTTCTTCTATGTTCTATCTTCTATTTTCTGTAGTCTGTCATCTATATTCTGTATTCTTCTATATTCTGCATTCTATATCCTATATCTTCTAAATTTTTGCTCTATATTTTCCTATATTCTGTATTGTTTTTCAGTTTTCTATATTCTTCTATAATTATACTCTACATTCTCCTATTGTCCATATTCCATATTCTTCTATACTCTATATTCTTTTTTCTTTTATATTCTGCATTGTATTTTCTATGTCCTATGTTCTTCTATATACTATATTCCTCTATATTCTATGTTCTACGTTCTAAATTCTTCTATATTCTATATTCTGTACTTTATATTCTACATTCTAAATTCTATATTCTCCTATGTTCTATATTCTTTTATATTCTCTTTCTGTATTTTTACATATTCTAGGTTCTATATTCCATACTCTGTATTCTATATTGTATATTCAAAGTTCTATGTTCTATATTCTTTATTTTTATGTATACTATATTTTTCTGTGTGGTATATTCTATGTTCCATATTCTGTAGTCTACATTCTGTATTCTTTTAAATTCTGTATTCTTTTATATTTTACATTCTACATTCCATAATTCTCTGTATTCTACAATCTGTATTCTATATTCTATAGTCTTTATTCTATATTTTATATTCTGTAGTCTACATTCTATATTCTAAATTCTGTATTCTATGTTCTTCAGTAATCTATATTCTTCCTTGTATAGTCTTCTACTGTGTACATTCTTCTATAATGTATATTCTGTATTCTATATCCTAATTCTTCTGTATTCTCTATTCCATATTCTGTATTCTTCAATATTCTGTATTCTACATTCTACTATATTCTTTTTCTTGTATTTTCCATACCCTTGTACATTCTATATTCTATATTTCGTATTCTATGTTCTTCTATATTCTATATTTCGTATTCTATGTTCTTCTATATTCTATATTTTACATTGTACATTCTATATTCCATTATTTTCTATACTGTATGATTTATTTTTTTATTATATACTTCTGTGTATTCTTCACTGTATACTTTGCATTGTATAATCTGTATTCTACATTGTACATTTTATTCTTCTGCATTCTATATTCTAAATTTATATTCTATTTTCTTCTATATCCTGTATTCTGTATGCTGTATTCTTCTATAATGTATATTCTATATTCTTCTTTATTCCAAATCCTCTATACACTATATTGTTCTGTTTACAACGTTCTTTTATATTCTGTATTGTATCTTCCGTGTTCTATGTTCCATATTCTATATTTTAAATTCTCTATATTCTATAATCTATGTTCTTCTATATTCTATATTTTTGTATATTCTATATCCCATACTCTGTATTCTATATTCTACATTTTTCTACATACAATATTCTTCTATATTCCATATTCTATATTCCACATTGTATATTTTAAATTCTTCCATATTCTATGCTCTGTATTCTATATTCTAAATTCTATATTCTTCCATATACTTCGTCTATATTTTTCTATATACTATATTTTTCTGTATTCTCTATTGCATATTCTATATTCTTCCTTCTATATCCTACTATATTCTGTATTCTTCTATAGTGTAGTCTGTATTTTAAATTCTATATTCTGTTATCTTCTATATTCTATATTCTTCTATAATCTGTGTTCTTTACCCTTTATTTTATATCCTATATTTTGTATTCTACATTCTATATTCTATATTTTTCTATATTACATATTCCATACTCTGTGTTCTATATTCAATGTTCTTTTTCTATAATCTATATTTTTCTATACAATTTTCTGTATTCTATATTCATTCTTTACTCTATATTCTTCTATAGTCTGTATCATATATTTTTCTATATTGTAAATTCTGTATTTTACATTCTCCATTCTATATTCCATAATCTTCTATATTGTATAATGTATATTCTCTATATTATGTATTTTGTTCTATATTTTATATTCTATATCCTGTATTCTAAATTCTTTATTTTTCTATATTCCATTGTCTGTATTCTATACTCAATGTTTTCTATATTCTATATTTTTTATAATTTTCTGTATTCTATATTCCATATTGCATATTCTGTAAACTATATTCTACATTCTATATTTTCTTTTATTCCATCTTCTATATTCTATATTTAATTCTATATTCCAGAATATTCTATAATCTATATTCTTCTGTATTCTATGTTCTTTATTCTACTTTGTACATACTCTATTCTACATTCTTTAAGTCTATTCAATATTTTTCTATATTCTCTATTCCATACTCTGTATTCTATATTCCATATTCGATGTTCTATATTCTATATTTTTTATATCCTATATTCTTCTGTATTCTACATTCTGCATTTTATTCTTCTATGTTCTGTATTCTATACTCTTCTACATTCTTATTCTACATTCTATATTCTTCTGTTGTAATCTATATTCTTCTACCTGCTATATTCCATATTGTACATTCTAAATTCTATATTCAATATTCTAGTCTACATTCTATATTCTGAATTTTTCAATATTCTTTATTCTTCTCTATTCCCTATCCCATATTCTATGTTCTCCATTCTCCATTCCATTTTCTTCTATATTCTATATTCTGCATTTTATATTCTAAATTTTTTCTGAATTCTATATTCTATATTTTTTATGTATATTCTACCTTCTAATCTCTATATTCTATATTCTTCTGTAATCTATTCTCTTATATTCTCTATTCTCCATTCTATATTCTTCTATATTTTGTCATCTGTATTTTTCTACTTTATTCTCTATTCTTCAATACTGTATATCCTATACCCTATATTCCGTTTGTCAATATTCTATTTTCTTCTACATTCTATCTTCTATATTCTGTAGTCTGTCATCTATATCCTTTATTCTTCTATATTCTGCATTCTATATCCTATATCTTCTAAATTTATGCTCTATGTTTTCCTATATTCTGTATTCTATATTTTTCAATATTCTACATTCTTCTATAATTATATTCTACTTTCTCCTATTTTCCATATTCCTTATTCTTCTATACTCTATATTCTTCTGTATTCTTTTTTTCTTTTATATTCTGTATTGTATCTTCTATGTTCTTCTATATACTATATTCCTCTATATTCTATAGTCCATATTCTATATTCTACGTTCTAAATTCTATATTTTATATTCTGTACTGTACATTCTAAATTCTATATTCTTTTATATTCTATTTCTATATTCTTCCATAATCTAGGTTCTATATTCCATTCTCTGTATTTTATATTGTATATTTAAAGTTCTATGTTCTATATTCTTTATCTTTCTATATTCTGTTTTTCTGTATGGTATATCTTATGTTCCATATTCTATATTCTATATCCTATATTCTTCTGTATTCTGCTATAGTATGCATTCTATATTCTTCTGTATTTTACATTCTACATTTCAGAATTTTCTATATTCTATACTCCGTAATCAATACTCTTCATTTTATATTTTATATTCTGTATTCTACATTCTTTTCTTTTATTCTACATTCTATTTTCTATATTCCAAATTCTGTATTCTATGTTCTTCTATAATCTATATTCTGTATCGTATAGTCGTATAGGGTAGCCCGCACGCACGAGCAGGCCCGAATAGCGGAGCCCCGCAGGTAAGGCGAAGCCTGAAAGGAGAGCTCCACAGGCATGAATAGGCCCGAACAGAGAGTCCCGCAGGCATGAATAGGCCCGAACAGAGAGTCCCGCAGGAAAGAACAGGCCCAAACGGAGAGTTCTGCAAGCAAGTATAGGCCCAAATGGAGAGTCCCGCAGGCAAGGATAGGCCCAAACTGAGAGTCTGGCAGGCAAAAATATCCCTTAATAGAGGAGCCCCACAGGCAAGAACAGGCCCAAATAGTGGAGCCCCGCACGCAGGAAAAGGCCTGAATAACGGAGCTCCACAGGCACGAAGAGGCCCGAATAGAGGAGCCCCGCAGACAAGAGGAAGCCTGAAAGGAGAGTCCCGCAGGCAAGAATAGTCCCGAACTGGGACTCACGCAGGCAAGAATAGGCCCGAACAGAGTCACGCAGGCAAGAATACGCCTGAATTAGAGCCCGGCTGGCAAGAAAAGGCCCTTACACAGTCCCGTGGGCAAGAATAGGCCCGAATAGAGGAGCCCCGCAGGTAAGAATAGGCCCAAACAGAATCCCCCAGGAAAGAATAGACCCTAACAGAGAAGCCTGGAGTTGAGAATAGGCCCAAAAGGAGAGTCCTGCAGGCGAGAACAGGCCCAAAAGGAGAGTCCGGCAGCCGAGAAAGGGCCCGAACGGAGAGTCCCGAAGGCAACAACAGGCCCATACCGAGAGTCCCGCAGACGAGAATAAGCCCGAAGGGAGATTCCCACAGGCCAGAACAGAGGAGCCCTGTAGGCAAGAATAGGCCTGAACAGGGTCCCGCAGGCAAAAATAGACCTGAACGGAGAGTCCCGCAGGAAAGAATAGGCCCAAATGGAGAGTGCTACAGGCAAGAATAGGCCAGAACGGAGATTCCTGTAGCCAAGAATCAGCCCGAACAGAGTCCCGAAGGCAAGAATAGGACCGCACAGAGGAGTCCCGCAGGCAAGAACATGCCCGAATAGAGGAGCCCCACAGGCACGAACAGGCCGGAATAGCGGAGCCTGGCACGTACGAACACGCCCAATAGCGGAACCCGCCACACGAGAACACTCACGAATACCGGAGCTCCGCAGGCACGAGCAGGCCCCAAGAGCGGAGCCCCGCACTGATGAACGGCCCCAATAGCGGAGCCCCGCACGCACGAACAGGCCCGAATAACGGGGGCCCGCAGGCTCAAACAGGCCCGAATAACGGAGGCCCGCAGGCTCAAACAGGCCCGAATAACGGAGGCCCGCAGGCTCAAACAGGCCTGAATAACGGAGCTCCGTAGGCATGAGCAGGCCCAAATAGAAGAGCCCCGCAGGCAAGAGGAGGAAGGAAAGGATGCTCCCGCAGGCAAGATTAGGCCCGAACGGAGGTTCCACAGGCAAGAATAGGCCCAAATGAATGATCCCACAGGCAAGAATAGGACTGAACAGAGTGTCCCACAGGCACGAATGGGCCCGAACGGAAGGTTCCGCAGGCGAGAATAGGCCCGGACGGAGAGTCCCGCAGGCCAGGATAGGCCCGAATAGCGGAGCCCCGCAGGTAAGAAGAGGCCCTAACGGAGAGGCCTGCAGGCGAGAACAGGCCGGAACAGAGAGTCCCACAGGCAAGAACAGGCCAGAATAGAGGAGCCCTGTAGGCAAGAATAGGCCCCGACGGAGAGTCCCGCAGGCCAGGATAGGACCGAATAGAGGAGCCCCGCAGGTAAGAAGAGGCCCTAACGGAGAGGCCTGCAGGCGAGAACAGGCCGGAACAGAGAGTCCCACAGGCAAGAACAGGCCAGAATAGAGGAGCCCTGTAGGCAAGAATAGGCCCCGACGGAGAGTCCCGCAGGCCAGGATAGGACCGAATAGAGGAGCCCCGCAGGTAAGAAGAGGCCCTAACGGAGAGGCCTGCAGGCGAGAACAGGCCGGAACAGAGAGTCCCACAGGCAAGAACAGGCCAGAATAGAGGAGCCCTGTAGGCAAGAATAGGCCCCGACGGAGAGTCCCGCAGGCAAGAATAGACCTGAACGGAGAGTCCTGCAGAAAAGAATATAGAATGTTGAGTACAGTATAGAGAATATGGAATATAGAATACACAAAAGTATAGTATATGTAAATATATAGAAAATAGAAGATTGAATATAGAAAAATATAGAATATAGAAAAATTGCAAATGTTTAATATAGAATGTAGAATATAGAAGATTTTAAAATGTAGACTATACAATATGGAATATAGAATACAGAAGAATATAGTATAGAGAAAAATATAGAATATAGAACATCGAATATAGAATAGAGAGTATGGCATATAGGATATAGGAAAATATAGAATATAGAAAAACATAGAATTTAGAATGTGGAATATAGAATATAGAAGAATTTATAATATAGAATATGGAATATAGAAGGAATAGTACATAGAAGAAAACTGAACATAGAACACAGAACACAGAAGATATAGAATGTAAAAGAATATAGAAAATAGAATATAGAATATACAAGAATATGGAATACAGAAGAATATAAACAAGAATATGGATTATAGAATATACATTACAGAAGAATATAGAATACAGAATATAGAAGAATATTGAATATAAATTTAGAATATAGAAGAATATAGAATATAGAAGGCTATAGAAAATACAAGAAAAATATAGTAGAACGTAGAATACACAATACGGAAGAATAGAGAATATAGAAGAATAGAATATAGAATACAGAAGAATATAGAATATACATTATAGAAGAATATACACAGTAGAAAACTATGCAGTACAGAATATAGATTATACAAGAACATGTAATACAGAATTTAGAATATAGAAAGTAGAATGTAGAATACAGAAAATACAATATAAAATATAGAATAAAGACTAGAATACAGATTATAGAATATAGAAAATTATGGAATGTAGAATGTAAAATATGGAATACACCATATTCTTCTATTTTCCAAGTTCTTTTGTATTCTGTATTCTATTTTCAGTGTTCCATATTCTATATTTTAAATTCTCTATATTCTATAATCTATGTTCTTCTATATTCTATATTTTTGTATATTCTATATCCCATACTCTGTATTCTATATTCTACATACAATATTCTTCTATATTCCATATTCTATATTCTACATTGTATATTTTAAATTCTTCCATATTCTATGTTCTGTATTCTACATTCTAAATTCTTTATGTTCTTCCATATTCTATATTTTTCTATATACTATAATTTTCTATATTCTACATTCCATATTCTACATTCTTCCTTCTGTATTCTATATTATTCTATATTCTGAATTCTATATTCTTCTATTTTGTAGATTCTGTATTTTACATTCTATATTCCATTATTTCTATATTCTATAATCTATATTCTATATTCTGTGCTGTTTATGCTTTACTTCATATTCTATATTTTGTAGTCTACATTGTATGTTTTTCTATATTCTATATTCCATACTCTGTGTTCTATATTCAATGTTCTTTTTCTATATTCTATATTTTTCTGTATAATTTTCTGTATTCTATATTCTACATTCTATATTCTTCTATAGTCTGTACCATATATTGTTCTATATTGTATATTCTGTATTTTACATTCTACATTCTATATTCCATAATCTTCTGTATTTTATAATGTATATCTCTATATTATGTATTTTTATTCTATATTTTATATTCTGTATTCTACATTCTATAATTTTCTATATTCCATTGTCTGTATTCTATATTCAATGTTTTTTCCTATAGTCTATATTTTTTTATAATTTTCAGTATTCTATATTCCATATTGCATATTCTGTAAACTATATTCTACATTCTGTATTCTCTTATATTCCATCTTCTATATTCTATATTCCAGAATCTTCTATATTCTGTAATGTATATTCTTCTAAATTCTATGTTCTTTATTCTGTATTTTATATTCTGTATTGTACTTTGTATATACTCTATTCTATATTCTATATTTATCTCTATTCTATACTTTTCTATATTCTCTATTAATACCCTGTATTGTATATTCCATATTCTATATTCCAAATTCTTCTATATCCCATATTCCACATTCTAAATTCTATGTTCTTCTATATTCTATATTTTCCTATATTCCATACTCTCTATTCTATATTTGATGTTCTATGTTGTATATTCTATATTTTTCTCTATACTATATTCTTCTGTATTCTATATTCCATATTGTATATTCTACATTCTATATTCTAAAATCTTCTATATTCTACATTCTGTATTCTATATTCTATATTTTTCTATATTCTATGTTCTATATTCAATGTTCTATTTTCTATATTTTTACACATACTGTATTTTTATATATTCTATATTCCATATTCTTGATACTATATTCAACATTCTATGTTCTTCTATATTCCATATTCCATATTCTCGTACATTCTGTATTTTACATTCTACATTCTGTATTCCATAATCTTCTGTATTGTATAATTTATAATCTTCTATATTCTATAATCTATATTTTCCTATACTTTGCATTCTGTAATCTGTATTCCACGTTGTACATTTTATATTCCTCTGTATTCTATATTCTAAACATATGTTCTATGTTCTTCTATATTCTGTTATCTATGCTATATTCTTCTATAATGTATATTCTATATCCTTATTTATTCCAAATCCTCTATACACTATATTCTTCTATTTTCAAAGGTCTTTTATATTCTGTATTCTATCTTCAGTGTTCTATGTTCCATATTCTATATTTGAAATTCTTTACATTCTATAATCTATGTTCATCTGTATTCTATATTTTTCTATATTCTATATTCCATACTCTATTCTGTATTTGATGTTCTATATTCTATATTTTTCTACATACATTATTCCTCTATATTCTATATTGCACATTTCATGTTCCATATTCTACTTTCTGCATTGTATATTTAAAATTTTTCCACATTCTATGTTCTGTATTCTATATTCTTCCATGTTCTATATTTTTCTACATACTATATTTTTCTGTATTCTATATTCCATATTCTTCATTCTTCCTTCTATATTCTATATTCGTCTATATTCTGTATTCTATATTCTTCTATATTGTATATTCTGCATTTTATATTCTATATTCCGTTATCGTCTATATTCTTTAATCTATATTCTTCTATATTCTGTGTTCTTTATGCTTTATTTCATATTTTATATTTTGTGTTCTACATTCTATATTCTATGTTCTATATTCTTCTATATTCTATATTCCATACTCTGTGTTGCATATTGTTTTTCCTATATTCTATACTTTTCTATATAATTTTCTGTATTGTATATTCTACATTCTATACTATATATTCTTCCATAGTCTGTATCATATATTCTTCTATATTGTATATTCTGTATTTTACATTCTACATTCCGTAATCTTCTATATTCTGTAATGTTTATTCTCTCTGTTATGTATTTTTATTCTATGTTTTATATTCTGTATTCTATATTTTTCTACATTCCATTGTCTGTATTCTATATTCAATATTTTTCTATAGTCTATATATTTTATAATTTTCTGTATCCTATATTCCATATTGCATATTCTGTATATTATATTCTGCATTCTATATTCTCTTATATTCCATCTCCTATATTCTATATTTAACTCTACATTCTATATTCCAGAATCTTCTATATTCCATAATCTATATTCCTCTATATTCTATGTTCTGTATTTTATATTCTGAATTCTACTTTGTACATACTCTATTCTATAGTCTATATTTATCTCTATTCTGTATTTTTCTATATTCTCTATTTCATACTCTGTATTCTATATTCCATATTCAATGTTCTATATTCTATATTTTTATATACTATATTCTTCTGTATTCTACATTCTATATTCCTTATTCTATTTTCTACATTCTGCATTCTATATTCTATATTCTTCTATGTCCTGCATTCTATACTCTTCTACATTCTTATTCTATATTCTTCACTTGTAATCTATATTCTTCTATCTGCTGTATTCTATATTGTACATTCTAAATTCTGTATTCAATATTCTACAGTCTACATTCTATGTTCTAAGTTTTTCAATATTCTTTATTCTTCTCTATACTCTATTCTATATTCCATGTTCTCCATTCTACATTTTATATTCTATTTTCTTCTATACTCTACATTTTATGTTCTAAATTTTTCTGAATTCTGTATTCTATCTTCTATATTTTTATTGTATATTCTGCCTTCTAATCTCTATATTCTTCTGTAATCTAATATTCTCTTGTATAGTCTATTCCATATTCTCTATTCTACATTCTATATTCTTCTATAGTTTGTAATCTATATTCTTCTACTTTCTGTAGTCTATATTCTTCAGTAGTGTGTATCCTATACCCTATATTTGTCAATACTCTTATTTTCTTCTATGTTCTATCTTCTATATTCTGTAGTCTGTCATCTATATTCTTTATTCTTCTATATTCTGCATTCATATATCTGTATCATCTATATTCTAAATTTATGCTCTATGTTTTCCTATATTCTGTATTCTGTATTTTTCAACATTCTATATTCTTCTATAATTATATTCTACATTCTCATATTTTCCATGTTCTGTTTTCTTCTATAATCTATATTCTTTTTTCTTTTATATTCTGTATTGTATCTTCTATGTTCTATATTCTATATACTATATTTCTCTCTATTCTATAGTCCATATTCTATATTCTACGTTCTAAATTCTTCTATACTCTGTATCCTGTATTTTATATTCTATATTCTTCTATGTTCTATATTCTTGTATATTCTATTTCTATATTTTTCCATAGTCTAGGTTGTATATTCCATATTCTGTATTCTATACTGTATATTCTACATTCTATATTCTAAAATCTTCTATATTCTACATTCTGTATTCTAAATTCTACAGTCTATATTTTTCTATATTCTATATTTTTCTATATTCTATGTTCTATGTTCAATCTTCTACTTTCTATACTTTACCTATACTATATTTTTGTGTATTCTATATTCCATATTCTTGATACTATATTCAACATTCCATATTCTTGTATATTCTGTATTCCATTTTCTTCTATATTCTACATTTTATAGTCTACATTGTATTTTCCATAATCATGTATATTGTATAATTTATAATCTTCTATATTCTGTAATTTATATTCTCCTATATTGTTCTTTCTATAGTTTGCATTCCATAATTGCTATTCTACATCGTACATTTTATATTCTTCTGTATTCTATATTCTGAATTTATATTCTATTTTCTTCTATATTCTGTATTCTTTATGCTATGTTCTTCTATAACGTATATTCTGTACTCTTCTTTATTCCAAATCCTCTATATGCTATATTCTTCTATTTTCAAAGTTCTTTCATATTCTGTATTGTATCTTCAGTGTTCTCTGTATCATCTTCTATATTTTAAAGTCTCTGTATTCTATGATCTGTGTTCTTCGATGTTTTTCTACATTCTGTATTTTTGTATATTCTATATTCCATACTCTGTATTCTATATTCGATGTTCTATATTCTATATTTTTCTTCATACGATATTCTTCCATATTCTATATTGCATATTTTTTATTCCATATTCTATATTTTACATTCCATATTTTAAATTCCTCTATATTCTGTATTCTATAGTCTATATTCTTCCATATTCTGTCTTTTTACATACTATATTTTTTTGTATTCTATATTCCAATTCTACATTTGTCCTTCTATAGTCTATATTTTTCTATATTCTGTTTTCTTCTATATTGTGTATTCTATATTTTACATTCTATATTCTATTGTCTTCTATATTCTATATATTCTATGTTCTGTGTCATTTATACTTTATTTCATAATCTATGTTTCGTATTCTACACTTTATAGTCTATGTTCAATATTCCACATTTTTCTATATTCTATATTCTCTATTCCATACTTTATGTTCTATATTGAATGTTCATTTTCTGTATGTGGCAAACAGGTCATCCGTCTCCCCACGTCCATAAACCATTGGACTGCTGGGGCCCAGGCTGCCAGGATTTCGGCCTTGCCTTCAGATCCCAGCCACATAGGCAGCTTTCCACCAGAGGCGGGGACATGGAGACAGCAAAAATTTGCAAAATGGCAGTGTCTCCTCTATTTCCCTGGCATTGTCTTTTTCAGCGGCATGCTTTTTTTCTCAGTAGGGTAAGGCACTGACGGAGAAAAACAGGATTATGTGTGCAGGAAAGGTGTCTGCTGAGAGGGTGATAACGTTGAGACCAGTTTGGGATCTTTTGTCCCAGGAAAGGCCCCTGGCAGGTGTGGGTCAATGTTCTCTGCCCATCCCATTTGGGGGGGGGTGGCACCAGACAAAGGAGCAGAGGAATTATTACTGGCCTGGAAAGTTGCATCTGCCCACAAGCTCCAACTGGCCAGGGTCCACCCTACTGTATTGCTCATGTCAATCAACAGAAGCTAAGACATTCCAGAGAGACTACCTGCTATTCTCTGCCCATGGGGAAGCGGTACAGCCAGAAGCCTCCCCCGTTCCATCTCCAGGCTCTATCTCAGGCCCCTCATACATGTGATGTGTCTCAGAGGTAGAATGAAGAGACTTCTCTGAACAAACACTTAAACGGAGGGGCATTAGATGCTGAGGAAGGGCGTCTGGACTACTGATATCCTAGCATAAGTGGAAAAGAGGTACCTGCCTGCTGTCACAGTGTGTCGAACCTGTCCACATCAGGGGTTCACTACTGTGAAGTTATTCCCTGAGTGCCCTCGATTTTGTGACGAAAAACACACGGGGCTGTTGTGTGTCCATGGGTAAAATGGAGGGCTCTGCGGAACTGGCCGGTTAGGCTGGACCTCTCCTATTGCTCACTGCTTGTGACCCGTCCCCGTCAGAAGTTCCGGCCAGCCTTCCCGTGGCTGTCTCCACGGTGATCGGGAAAGAAGCCTTAGGCCCCGCACTCAGCCTTCACCTGGCCTACCTGGCCTCTTTACACTCACCTAGACTGCTGTGTGGATGAAAGAAAGGCTGTCGGCCACTGACCATGTGTCCTTATTTCCTTTGAAGGATTAAGCTCCTTCCCTGGGCAGAAGACAGCCAAGGTCCGCCCGAGCCTAGACACCAAGTGACCTGTGACACTGCAGCCAGTGATAGATGTTGATTTCCATGCTCACGTATCCTCAGGTGGCAGATTCAGAGTGCTCGGAGGAGAAGTGTAAGTAGAGATCACACACCCACGAGGGCACGGGCCAAAGGTCAGGGAAAATAGCTGAGGTCATGGAGCTCTAGCGGAGCCAGTGTAGGGCCGAGGCCTCCGTCCTCTACATGGCAAAGAGGTGATCCATATGCCACCATCCGCAGACTCTGGACTGCTGGGGCCCTGGATGCCCGGATTTCGGCCTCGTCTACCGAGAAGTGACGCACATGCAGTGTGCCACCGGAGGCTGTAAAGCAGCAGAGGGCAAAAACTTGAAAATGGGGGCTTCGCTTGTCTTTGCCTGTGCTCTCTTTGGCTGAGTGACATCGTGTGTTTCCTAGCAAGAGCAGGCATTCGTGGAGATAGGTGGATTCCGTGTGTGCAGGCAAAGTGTGTACTGAGATGATCAGTCCATGGAGACCAGGGTGAACTTTTCGGACCCAGGATAGGACTCTGGCAGGTATGTGTCAACGTTTTCTGCCCAACGCACTGACCAGGGTACTTCCATACAATGTTATCAGCGGAATTAGTAGTCTCTGGGGAGGCTGTCACATGTCAGCAAGCTTCACCTGGCCAGGGTCCGCCCATGATGTAGCTCCCCAATCGATGGCTACTCTCTAGACCTTCCAGATAGACTAGCAGATCTTCTCTGCCCCTGGGCAACCAGTAGAGCCAGAGGCCTTCCCCCTTTGCTCTTTCGTCTCTGGGCCCTCTGTCAGGCACTCCAAGGTGTGAAGTGACAAGGGGGAGAAGGAAGAGATTTCAGAGAAGGAACACATCGAGAGAGAGACAGAGAGAGGCAAGAGATGCTGAGTGGGGATTCCTTGCGTACTGATATCCTCAGGATAGTGGGAAAGAGGTACCTGGCCTGCTCTGCCAATGCCCTGAAGCAGTCCGCACCAGGGGCTCCCTTGTGCCTGCGTAGCCTTTCCCAGGGTGTGCTCAAATCCTGTGGCCACTAGTTGTCATCAGTCAGAATGGAGGGCCCTGTGTCATCTGCCTGGCGGGCCGGATCTCAGCTAGTGGCTCAGTCTTGTCACCAGGCCAATCATAAGCTCTGCCACTCTTGCGGTGTGGGGACTGTCTCCATGGTGATGGCAAACAAGCCTTAGCCTTGACCACCTGGCCTTCACTTCACCTACCTGAACTGCTGACCCTCACTCAGACCTCTGTGTTGAAAAAAATGAATGTCTGCCCGTGCCCAGGTGTCAGCATCTGGGATAAAGGATTCGGGACCGTGCCTGGGGCAGAAGGAAGCCTAGGTCAGCTGGAACCTGGAAGTCTAGTGACTTGTGACACTATGCCAGTGACAAATGGTGACTCCCACACTCACATATCCCCTGGTTGCAGAACAATAGTGATGGGTGGAGAAACATCGCTGTGAAGCACACGTTCAGTGGGAACCGGAAAAGGCCAGGGCCAGTAGTGGACGTTGTGGAACTGAATGGCGACCCAGGGGTGGGCCCAAGGATCCCTCCTGTATGTGGCGAACAGGTCATTCGTGTCCCCACGTCCATAAACCACTGTACTGCTAGGGCCCAGGCTGCAGGGATTTCGGCTTTGCCTTCGCAGCCCGGCCACATACGCTGCCTTGCAGAGGAGGCGGGGATATGTCAACAGCAAAAATTTGGAAAATGGCAGTGTCTCCTCGATATCCCTGGCATTGGCCTTTTTGAGCGGCATGCTTTTTTTCCTAGTAGGATAAGGCACTGATGGAGAAAGGCAGGATTATGTGTTCGGGAAAGGTGTGTGCTAAGAGGGTGACAATGTTGAGACCAGGTTGGGATCTTCACTCCCTGGAAAGGCCCCTGGCAGGTGTGAGTCAATGTTCTCTTCCCAGTCCACTTGGCCGCGAAGAGTTTTCACCATACAAAGAAGCAGTGGAATTATTCGTCACCAGAGAGGTTGCATCTGCCCACAAGCTCCACCTGGCCAGGGTCCGCCCCTACTGTATTGCCCATGTCAATCAACAGAAGCTAAGACCTTCCAGAGAGACTAACTGCTATTGTCTGCTCATGGGGAAGCGGTCTAGCCAGAAGCCTCCCCCGTCTCATCTCCAGGCTCTCTCCCAGGTCCCTCACACTTGTGATGTGTCTGAGGGGTATAATGAACAGATTTCTCTGAATGACCACATACAGAGAGGGGACATAGATGCTGAAGAAGTGCGCCTTGCCTACTGATACTCTAGCGTAAGCTGAACAGAGATACCTGCCTGCTGTCCCAGTGTGTCCAACCTCTCCACATCAAGAGACGCCCACAGTGAAGCTATTCCCTGGGTGCCCTCCATTGTGAGGCCAAAGACACAACGGGCCGTTGTGTGTACATGGGTACGATGGAGGGCTCTGCAAAACTGGCCAGTTAGGCTGCACCTCTCCTATTGGCTCAGTGTTTGTGACCCGTCCCCGTCAGAAGTTCCGGCCAGCCTTCCGGTGGCTGTCTCCATGGTGATTGGGAAAGAAGCCTTAGGCCCCGCACTCAGCCTTCACCTGGCCTACCTGGGCTCTTTAGCCTCATCTAGACCGCTGTGTGGATGAAAGAAAGAATGTCGGCCAATGACCACGTGTCCTCATTGCCTTTGAAGGATTAGGCTCCTTGCCTGGGCCGAAGACAGCCAAGGTCAGCCTGAGCCTAGACACCTAGTGACCTGTGACACTGCAGGCAGTGACAGATGTTGATTTTCATGCTCATGTATTAGCAGGTGGCGGATTCAGAGTGGTCGGAGAAGAAGTGGAACTAGGGATGACACACACACGAGGGCACGGGCCAAAGGTCAGGGAAAATAGCTGAGGTCGTGGAGCTCTAGCGGAGCCAGTGTAGGGCCCAGACCTCCCTCCTGTACGTGGCAAAGAGGTGATCCATATGCCGCCATGCGCGGACTCTGGACTGCTGGGGCCCTGGATGCCCAGATTGCGGCCTTGTCTTCGGAGAAGTGACACACATGCACTGTGCCAGCGGAGGCTGTGGCCCAGCAGAGGGCAAAATCTTGCAAATGGGGGCTTCAGTTGACTTTGCCTGTGCTCTCCTTTGGCAGAGTGACATCGTGTGTTTCCTAGCAGGAGAAGGCATTCGTGGAGAGAGGCGGATTCCATGCGTGCAGGCAAAGTGTGTGCTGAGATGATGAGTGGCTGGAGACCAGGGTGGACTCTTCAGACCCAGGATAGACCCCTGGCAGGTATGTGTCAATGTTTTCTGCCCATGGCACTCAGCCGGGTATTTGCATAGAATGTTCTCCGCGGAATTAGTAGTCTCCGGAGAGGCTGCTGCATGTCAGCAAGCTTCACCTGGCCAGGTCCGCCCGTGATGTAGCTCCCCAATCAATGGCTACTCTCTAGACCTTCCAGATAGACTAGCAGATCTTCTCTGCCCATGGGCAACCAGTAGAGCCAGAGGCCTTCCCCCTTTGCTCTTTCATCTCTAGGCCCTCTTTCAGGCACTCCAAGGTGTGAAGTGACAAGGGGGAGAAGGAAGAGATTTCAGAGAAGGAACACATCCAGAGAGAGACAGAGAGAGGCAAGAGATGCTGAGTGGGGATGCCTTGCCTACTGATACTCTCAGGAAAGTGGGAAAGAGGTACCTGGCCTGCTGTGCCAATGCCCTGAAGCAGTCCGCACCAGGGGCTCCCTTGTGGCTGCGTAGCCTTTCCCAGGGTGTGCTCAAATCCTGTGGCCACTAGGCGTCATAGGTCACAATGGAGGGCCCTGTGTCATCTGCCTGGCGGGCCGGATCTCTGCCATTGGCTCAGTCTTGTCAGCAGGCCCATCACAAGCTCCGCCCACTCTTGCGGTGGGGGGACTGTCTCTACGGTGATGGCAAAGAAGCCTCAGCCCCGCCCACCTGGCCTTCACTTCACCTACCTGGCCCGCTGACCCTCACTCAGACCTCTGTGTTGCTCAAAATGAATGTCCGCCAGTGCCCTGGTGTCAGCACCTGGGATAAAGGATTCGGGACCTTGCCTGGGGCAGAAGGCAGCCTAGGTCGGCGGGTACCTGGAAGTCTACTGCCTTGTGACACTGCTGCCAGTGACAAATGGTGACTCCCACACTCACATATCGCCTGGTGGCAGAATGATAGTGATGGGTGGAGAAACATCGCTGCGGAGCACACGTTCCGTGCGGCACCAGCCAAAGCAAAGGCCAGGGCCGGTAGTGGACGTGGTGGAGCTGAATGGCGAGCCAGTGAAGGGCCCAAGGTTCCCTCTTGTATGTGGCGAACAGGTCATCCGTGTCCCCACGTCCATAAACCACTGGACTGCTGGGGCCCAGGCTGCCAGGATTTCGGCCTCGCCTTCGGAGCCCGGCCACATACGCAGCCTTGCAGCGGAGGCGGGGACGTGTAGACAGCAAAAATTTGGAAAACGGCGGTGTTTCCTCGATTTCCCTGGCATCGGCCTTTTTGAGCGGCTTGCTTTTCTTCCTGGTAGCATAGGGCCCTGACAGAGAAAGGCAGGATTACGTGTGCAGGAAAGGTGTGTGCTGAGAGGGTGACGACGTTGAGACCATGTTGGGATCTTTAGTCCCAGGAAAGGCCCCTGGCGGGTGTGCGTCAGCTTTCTCTACCCATCCCACATGGCGGGGGGAGGTTTTGACCATACAAAGCAGCAGCGGAATTATTCGTCGCCGGAGAGGTTGCATCTGCCCACAAGCTCCACCTGGCCAGGGTCCGCCCCTACTTTATTGCCCATGTCAATCAACAGAAGCTAAGACCTTCCAGAGAGACTACCTGCTATTGTCTACCCACGGGGAAGCAGTACAGCCAGAAGCCTCCCCCGTTTCATCTCTAGGCTCTCTCTCAGGCCCCTCATACTTGGGATGTGTCTCAGGGGTAGAACGAAGAGATTTCTCCAAATGAACACATACGCAGAGGGGCCATAGATGCTGAGGAAGAGCGCCTTGCCTACTGATATCCTAGCGTAAGTGGAAAAGTGGTACCTGCCTGCTGGCCCAGTGTGTCGAACGTGTGCACATCAGGGGCTGCCTACTGTGAAGTGATTCCCTGGGTGCCCTGGATTTTGTGGCCCAAAAGAGAAGGGGCCGTCGTGTGTCCATGGGCAAGATGGAGGGCTCTGCGGAACTGGCCGCTTAGGCCAGACCTCTCCTGTTGGCTCAGCGTTTGTGACCCGTCCCCGTCAGAAGTTCCGGCCAGCCTTCCGGTGGCTGTCTCCATGGTGATTGGGAAAGAAGCCTTAGGCCCCGCACTCAGCCTTCACCTGGCCTACCTGGCCTCTTTAACCTCATCTAGACTGCTGTGTGGATGAAAGAAAGAATCTCGGCCAATGACCACGTGTCCTCATTACCTTTGAAGGATTAGGCTCCTTGCCTGGGCCGAAGACAGCCAAGGTCAGCCTGAGCCTAGACACCTAGTGACCTGTGACACTGCAGGCAGTGACAGATGTTGATTTTCATGCTCATGTATCCGCAGGTGGCGGATTCAGAGTGGTCGGAGAAGAAGTGTAACTAGGGATGACACACACACGAGGGCATGGGCCAAAGGTCAGGGAAAATAGCTGAGGTCGTGGAGCTCTAGCGGAGCCAGTGTAGGGCGCAGACCACCCTCCTGTACGTGGCGAAGAGGTGATCCATATGCCACCACGCGCAGACTCTGGACTGCTGGGGCCCTGGATGCCCAGATTACGGCCTTGTCTTCGGAGAAGTGACACACATGCGCTGTGCCAGCGGAGGCTGTGGCCCAGCAGAGGGCAAAATCTTGAAAATGGGGGCTTCAGTTGACTTTGCCTGTGCTCTCCTTTGGCTGAGTGACATCGTGTGTTTCCTAGCAGGAGAAGGCATTCGTGGAGAGAGGAGGATTCCATGCGTGCAGGCAAAGTGTGTGCTGAGATGATGAGTGGCTGGAGACCAGGGTGGACTCTTCAGACCCAGGATAGACGTCTGGCAGGTATGTGTCAATGTTTTCTGCCCATGGCACTGGGCCGGGTATTTGCACAGAATGTTATCCGCGGAATTAGTAGTCTCCGGAGAGGCTGCTGCATGTCAGCAAGCTTCACCTGGCCAGGTCCGCCCGTGATGTAGCTCCCCAATCAATGGCTACTCTCTAGACCTTCCAGATAGACTAGCAGATCTTCTCTGCCCATGGGCAACCAGTAGAGCCAGAGGCCTTCCCCCTTTGCTCTTTCGTCTCTAGGCCCTCTTTCAGGCACTCCAAGGTGTGAAGTGACAAGGGGGAGAAGGAAGAGATTTCAGAGAAGGAACACATCGAGAGAGAGACAGAGAGAGGCAAGAGATGCTGAGTGGGGAAGCCTTGCCTACTGATACCCTCAGGAAAGTGGGAAAGAGGTACCTGGCCTGCTGTGCCAATGCCCTGAAGCAGTCCGCACCAGCGGCTCCCTTGTACCTGGGTAGCCTTTCCCAGGGTGTGCTCAAGTCCTGTGGCCACTAGGCGTCATAGGTCACAGTGGAGGGCCCTGTGTCATCTGCCTGGCGGGCCGGATCTCTGCCATTGGCTCAGTCTTGTCAGCAGGCCCATCACAAGCTCCGCCCACTCTTGCGGTGGGGGGACTGTCTCTACGGTGATGGCAAAGAAGCCTCAGCCCCGCCCACCTGGCCTTCACTTCACCTACCTGGCCCGCTGACCCTCACTCAGACCTCTGTGTTGCTCAAAATGAATGTCCGCCAGTGCCCTGGTGTCAGCACCTGGGATAAAGGATTCGGGACCTTGCCTGGGGCAGAAGGCAGCCTAGGTCGGCGGGTACCTGGAAGTCTACTGCCTTGTGACACTGCTGCCGGTGACAAATGGTGACTCCCACACTCACATATCGCCTGGTGGCAGAATGATAGTGATGGGTGGAGAAACATCGCTGCGGAGCACACGTTCCGTGGGGCACCAGCCAAAGCAAAGGCCAGGGCCGGTAGTGGACGTGGTGGAGCTGAATGGCGAGCCAGTTAAGGGCCCAAGGATCCCTCCTGTATGTGGCGAACAGGTCATCCGTGTCCCCACGTCCATAAACCACTGGACTGCTGGGGCCCAGGCTGCCAGGATTTCGGCCTCGCCTTCGGAGCCCGGCCACATACGCAGCCTTGCAGCGGAGGCGGGGACGTGTAGACAGCAAAAATTTGGAAAACGGCGGTGTTTCCTCGATTTCCCTGGCATCGGCCTTTTTGAGCGGCTTGCTTTTCTTCCTGGTAGCATAGGGCCCTGACAGAGAAAGGCAGGATTACGTGTGCAGGAAAGGTGTGTGCTGAGAGGGTGACGACGTTGAGACCATGTTGGGATCTTTCGTCCCAGGAAAGGCCCCTGGCGGGTGTGGGTCAGCGTTCTCTACCCATCCCACTTGGCGGGGGGAGGTTTTGACCATACAAAGCAGTAGCGGAATTATTCGTCGCCGGAGAGGTTGCATCTGCCCACAAGCTCCACCTGGCCAGGGTCCGCCCCTACTTTATTGCCCACGTCAATCAACAGAAGCTAAGACCTTCCAGAGAGACTACCTGCTATTGTCTACCCACGGGGAAGCAGTACAGCCAGAAGCCTCCCCCGTTTCATCTCTAGGCTCTCTCTCAGGCCCCTCATACTTGTGATGTGTCTCAGGGGTAGAATGAAGGGATTTCTCTGAATGAACACATACAGAGAGAGGCCATAGATGCTGAGGAAGGGCACCTTACCTACTGATGTCCTAGCATAAGTGGAACAGAGGAACCTGCCTGCTCTCCAGGTGTGTCAAACCTATCCACAGCAGGGGTTTCCACCTATTAAGATGTTACTGGAATAAGGTTCTTGCCTCTCACTGGTCAGGAATGAGTACGTAAGGCATGTATCTTTCTGGAAGATGCTTGTAATTGGAGATTAGGAGGGCCTAGAGCGATGTTTACCCTCATCTCACAGAATAAATGAAGGGCCTGAGTTTTTAAAGTTCTTTGGCAGGATAAGGTTTGTGTTTACTTATTGGCATAGGTGGGGATATGTTAACTAAGGTGCTTGGCGAGTAGCTTTCCAAGATGGCTTCTGTCCTGGACGCTGCTGGGATTCGTAGCAGGATGTATCATGGGATGTCACGCCTGGGCAGTTTCCTGCTCTCTGGATTCTATTCCCTGGCTGGGTCTGTAGCCCCTCATTGCCGCTGGCGGAAGGTCTCACAGCATTCACAGGTGGATGTTTTGTGCATGTCCTTGTGCCTGGTTTTCTGCAGCTTTTTCTGAAAAGCAACTTTAAAGAAGTTTGTGAGCTGTTTTTAGATACCCTGCCTACCCCAATGCTCTGGCGAATGGCTTTGTTTTTGCGCCCTGGCCTATTTCTTGTTACTTGGCAGATTTGTGGGCCCCTCTGTTCTTTGTCTTACGAAGTCTCTGGGTTCCACACTCATCCCCCTATTACCTCTCTTATAATATAGTGTATTTCTCTTTTACTTGCTTCTCCTCTAAGCACACCAGTCTCTTCACTATTTCTCAAACAGGCACCCTCTAATCTCAGGCCTTTGCTCACTTGTCTTACTTCCCCGAGAGATTCAACCCCATAAATCTTTATGGGAATGTGGATGAAGGTCTCTGCTTCTGTAACTTCTACATGCTGGACTGGGCATTGTTTTTCCTAACGGAGCAGAAGTCTTTCACTACCTGATCTAAGTTACTATCAGTACCCCATCTTAGGGAATCAGTTGGTAGCCTTGCATGACCAGGAGCTTGGCCTGACTAAAAGCTTAAACAGGCAGGGAATAATAATATTATTCCCCCCGTTAAGGCTGTAGACACTACAGTGGCTTCTGTCATGGAAAGACCTTGGTGGTCTAAATCGGGGAACTATTTGTTTTAATAGCCCTTTTCTTTTTATGCATTAGACAATAGTCTTAGGAGGGCATCCCTGCCATAGTGTGTGGCATCATGGAACGCTTTTACTATTTTCCATAATAAGTACTCAGGAACATATACTCCCTCACCATTCTTCATCCATCCTGTCTCATCCTAAGAAAAAAACCCTTCTTTTCTCTAAGGGCACGCACCAGGGCAGTTAGCTTTTTGGGCCGATATTTCTGGTGGTAAAGCTCTTGTCTCAATAATACCAGTCTGGCTGATGATTGTATAGAAAGGTGGCAGGGTTCAAAGTTTGGCACACTTTTAAGTTTAATTCTGGGGTATCTAGGAGGTGGGCCCCAAAAGAGTAGAAACCAAGTAATAGAGGGGAATGTTTTCTACACTGCCCACCAAGTATCTTGACCTCCCCCTGTTGTTTTTTACATTCTTTGGCCCACCCCAGGAAAGGGAAAAGTAAAGTTGTTTACCTTAGGCTTCCTGTCAACACCAATGACTATACAGTCATGACTGGATTTTGGGTTAAAACAGAGAAGGTAGCTTTCGTGTCTAGCAAAAATTCACTCTCCTTACCTCCCATGTCAAGAGTAACCCAAGGCTCTGTTGTGGAAATAGTGATGGTCTTGTGGCCGGGAGCTGAGTGGACTTCTGGGCCTTGTCAATAGGGCTACTCTTCCTCCTCTTCCAAGAGGGACATCAGGCACTGTGGGCCTGCCTGTACTGGCTTCTGGTGGAAGTCAACTGGGCACCCTGTTATAGAACACTCAGGGCAGTCCACCTTAATGGCCTCTCCTTTTTTCAATACCCACATTGGTCTGGCTTGATACTCACCAGCCGATGAAGAAATTCTTGTGGAGCCCGTCATCTTTAAGATCCTGTTGGGTTACCTCGAGATGGGTCCTGACGTGCTATTGCCAACATTCGGGCCTTTTTCCTCATTTTATCTTCTGCTTCCAGTTCCCTGCTCTTAAAGACCTTACAGGCTTCCTCAACCAGTCATGAGAGTGGCATCTGGGGTCCTGCCTCTATCTTCCGCTGTTTCTTTTTAATCATAGTTAGCAAAGTGTTTTCTTTTGGACACTCAGGGTCAGACTATTTCTTCAAAGCCTCAATCAGCCTGCTGAGTTCTCTTCTGTCTGGGTAATTTCTTTTACCCTATTATAATTAACAGGCTTGGCTATACACTTCTAAATCTTGCCTATTACACATGGAACTAAATAATTGGCTTTTTTTTTTTTTTACCATCTCTATTGTAATCCCAATTTGGCTCCGCACTGGGGACTGTTTCTCCTCCCAGTCTGAAAATAACATGTTACCACCATCTGTCTGTTCTCTAGCCTTAGTCAGGATCTTAGTCTCTTCATCCATACTACAACAGTGAGTTAAAATGACCATCACATCTCTTTAGGTCAGATTAAAATTCAAGCTGCATTTCATGAACTCATCCTTAAATCTCTCAGGGTCTTCTACACACTCTCTAATCTTTTTTTTTTTTTTGCATAAATTTCTTAAAGATGTCTCCTATTTAAATATACCATAAATAGGAATTAAAGTTACCAACCATACCCTGAGTGTTGGACCAATGGGCTTTCTTCTGACTCTTGTTTTACAAAGGATGATAAACTTAAAATTACCTCTAACACACAAAGTTTGTCCGGAGAAAACAGAAAATACAGAAAAACTTACATGTGGCAACTAAGTTTTCATCATTGGCTTTTCTTGTTGGAGGCCTTCAGTTAATCCATCTAAAATATACTAAGCATTCTCACTGAGGGCAAGCTCTCCCTCTTTGGTTTACCTATTAACAGTCAGGGGTCACTTATTCAGAAGCAGAACTGGAATCTAAGACAAGATGAAGTCTGAGCCATGAGGTTGATCTCTGAGAATCTGGTTTAAGATACATAATTTTCTGTATATTTACCCGAAACATAACT